>NC_056732.1:1223327467-1223627467 GCF_019279795.1 Protopterus annectens
ATGATGCAACAGAGGGGTTCGTGGCTCATGAACCCCACCTCTTCAGAGGAAGAAATCCTCCACGAAGCCTACACATCCTCACTGCCAACAGCCTGTGTGGGCCTCCCACAAAAATTACTAGATATGGTGTACACAAAACTTGGAAGGAGCCTATTGTCATACAGTCTGCATCCGTTAAGCCTGGCAGAAAGTTGAAGACCCCCAAGGATAGACCATCCAGGTGTAAGTGGCCACTTCTGGGCTCAATTGCGATGTCAAAGGCTGGCATACAAGAGGCTCTAGAAATTGTCTAGGCCATCTTTGCCCTGAATAAAGATCTACGAATGATGGATACATTAGGTTCATAGGTTCATAGGTAAGTTCATAGGTGGTACTAGGCTATCGGCCCTGGGGCCCAGCCAAAAAGGTACCCTGGCTTTTGCCACCCAAGAAAATTATTTTCCTGTGCCACTGTCAAGCAGAGCCACAGAGGTGATCCCTGGGGTGAATTTCCTATTTCCCATCCAATCATCAAGATTTTCCTTGAAGAGTACTAATGAGGAGCTTTGTTTGATATAGATAGGTAGTTTATTCCAGAGTATGGGAAGTCTCTGGAACAGGAATCTATCCCTCCGGCATGTTCTGTTTATTGTGGTGACAAGGTTTAGGTCCCTAGAGTGTGTAGCTCGGAGGGATTGGGATTTCTTTAAGTGGAAAACGTCCAACAGCTCTGGGTTTGACATAGCTTTGTATGTTAGGCAGAGATCACCTCTGAGTAGGCGATATGCTATGGAGTAAAGCTGGAGTTTTTTGAGACGGTCAGCATAGGGCATCTGTTTGAGACCAGTAATCCTCTTTGTGAGGTATTTCTGCGGCCTTTCCAGTTGTTGGAGATGTCTTGTGAGGTACATACCAAAAGGGGCGTTGTACTCTATAATGGGTCTAATGAGTGATGAGTAGAGGGGAACAATGACTTCTTTTTTTCTGGATGAGAAAGCTTTTGTGATGAGGTGTGCCACGTAGAATGATTTCCTGACTACTGTGGTGATGTGATTATCAAAGGAGAGACTACTGTCCACCTGTGTACCAAGGTCTCTTATCACACTTTCGGTGTTAATTATACTACCACCTATGTAGTAGTTCATGGGTACAGAGTTTTTACCAAAGGGGATGACAATGCACTTTTTGGCATTGAGCTTGAGGCCATGGCTTTGACACCAGGCATCTGTCTCAGTGAGGCCCTTTTGTAGGATGTCCACATCGTTAGGAGTTTCGATTATGGCTCCTAGTTTGCAGTCATCTGCGAACTTCATTAGCCAAAGATCTTCTGTGTAAGCCTGTACTTCAGAGAAGTAGATACCAAACAGGAGAGGACCCAGGACTGAACCCTGTGGTACTCCACTTGTCACTGATCTGAAGTCGGATTTGGAGTCTGCTACTTTCACAGTGTGGGTTCTGTCAGTGAGCCAGTTGGCAACTCATCTTGTGACATAGGGATTTATACCTAGTTTAGTGAGTTTATCTATAATTCCAGAGTGGTGGATGGTGTCAAAAGCCTTGGCAAGATCTAGATTGGCTGTGTGAACCACCTTACCCTTGTTTACAGCTTTGGTGACTGCTTCAAAGAAGTATATCAGGTTTAGGAGACAAATGATCTGCCTTTTACAAACCCAAACTGGGTGGGATCCAGAGTTTGGAGATTACCAATGTCTTTGTTTATAAGTTCCATGATGATACATTCCCTGGCATTGCAGACCAGGCTCATCAGGCTAATGGGGTGGTAGTTCCCTGGGTCCGTGGTGGCTCCCCCCTTGTAGAGTGGGATAACCATTGCTGTGCGCCATTCAGCAGGCACAAAGCCTGAGGTGAGGCTATGACTGAACATGGTACTTAGGTGGGGTGCCAGTTCATTCTGTACTGCAATTCATGTAGAACGCAGCCTGGAATGTTGTCTGGTCCCATGGATGCTTTGTTCTTGGCTTTGGAGAGTGTGTTTTTTACCTGTGCAGCCATGATTACAGGAACTTTGCATTCTTCCGGTATAGAGATGGGCTCTTTAGGGGGTGAGGGGGGGGGTAAAGTTAGCACTGAACCTATCTGCCAGGATGTTGGCAATATCAGTTGGGTCTGTATATTTAGTGCCATTGTGCTGTAACTCAGAGCAGATCTGAGTGTTGCCATTCAGATTCTTGGTATAGCTATAGAATGCTTTGTGGTTGTCTTTAAAATCAGTGGCAATTTTGTTTTCATAACTAGCTTTGGAGGATTTTATCAGGGATCGCAGCTTCTTACTGAGGCTGACCAGGGAGCTCCTCCACTCGTGGGATTTTACTCTCTTTTGCAAGAGTTTCTTTCTTCTGTTGTACAGTTTGTTTATGGCAGGGGACCAACATATTGGCTTCCTTTTTTTGGAGGATAGCATCTTGGTTCTGTTTGGGATAGCATGATCCATGCACTCATGTAAGTGCTTATAAAGTGCAATTGTGTAGGATTCAGTAGTCGTAACTCTATTGTCCATTTGCATGGGTGCCATGAAGTTCACCACTTCTGTTTTAAGATCCCTGATCCATCTCTTTTGCTTTGTGGCCTGCCATTTAAGAAGATGTATGAAAAGGTGTCCTCCAAATGTCATCAGAGGACAGTCAGGTAAATGTTCAGGGTTTGAACTGCCCAACACCTCAAGCTGGACTGTGGAGCTTTTGCTGGTGCCATCCTCCTCTGCCTCTTGGATGACGGCTGTTAGAGAAAAAATACCTATGCCTCAAGTACGATTTCCAACAGAGCAATGAATTACTTAACTAATATGGTGATCTTTCATAGAGAACTAGTGGACAAGACCATAAAATCTCTGAAATAGTTGCCCTCTAGAGATGTCCATAAAAGACTGGACACTCAGGTGGTTACTGTAAATTCCATTACATCACTGTCTATGCACCTTCTTCACAGTAAAGAAGATGGAATAGCCCATTCATCAGGCTCAAGCATTGCAATCAGACTTACAGCCTGGCTATGATTGAACGGCTGTGCAGCACACTTGAAGACAGCCTTCATCAATGCTTACTTTGATGGAACCTTACTATTTCGACTAAAGTTAAAAGACAAGCTGCAGCAATGTGAGCAAAAACGCAAGATGCTCACAACTGTTGGGGTTAAATTCTCATCCCCTAAATATAGTTTTAGAGAAATCAAAAAGGAAATAAAAACATTTAGTTTCAGCAGTGCAAGCAGCCATAGAATCTGCTTAAATTCAACAGGAGTTCCTGGATCAGAAGGAACTTCTCTAACAGCCGTCATCCAAGAGGCAGAGGAGGATGACACCAGCAAAAGTTCCACAGTCCATCTCGAGGTGTTAGGCAGTTCAATGCAAAAGAGTTGGATCAGAGAGATCATATCCAGTGGCTTTACTATACCATTATTCAGCACTCCACCCACTCATTTACCCCATGATACTGCCGCATCCTAAATGGGCAGCTCTGCAGGAAGTGCAAAACCTTCTGTTAGAAAGATCCAACCAGTATGTACCACCCAGTCAGCTAGGACCCAGATTTTACTCAAGATTTTGCTTCTTGGTGCTCAAAAGGACTTTGGACCTTAGAATGATTGTAGACCTCTTTCATGTGAATCAACATGTAGAGCTGAATCCTGAAGGATAGCCATTGTGCAATCCATCTTACCATATTTGCGGTCAGGAAACTGGGATGTTCTTTGGATCTCCGAGTTGCTTACCTACACATTAATTATTTATTTCTTATGTATTTATTTACATTTGATTACCGGGTAGTATCCAACTGGGCCAGAAGCCTGTTTTCAGTGGAGATCTGGGGAGAAAAGCTCCAAGGAAGATTACATAATTATACATTTGGACATATGACAATTACGATAGGAGTTCAAATGCAAGTTCCTTGACATTGTACCTAAAAGCATATAACAATGGTAGTACAATAAGCTTATACTATTCATACTGATAAAACAAAAATATATATATATATTTTTTCAGGATAGAGCTATCACAAACTGAAGCTAAGAAGGCTCATTTGGCAAAGAATATTTACAATGGGTGGTGGAGAGAAGAAAGTTAGACAGTAAGGGGTTAAATTAGATAGCCTGGTGAAGAATGTGAGCAAAGTCTATGTTACATTATGATGGTCAAGCTGTTCAAGAGTTTCCCTTGCTTTCAGGTGGGAGCCAATCATTACCAGTTCAAACCCATACCCTTTGTTCTCACCACAGCTGACTAAATATTTACCAAGTGTATGGATCCAGTCACCACTCACATGCAACTGTTGGGAATAAAATATTTTTATTTTTACCTAGATGACTGTCTCATCACTGTACAGACAGTGGAGAAACTAGCCCTTGCTAAGCAATACTTAATCAAGCTGTAGGAACCACACAAAAGAAAAAAAATGAGCAAAACAACCAATGGCAAGAACCAATAAATTAAATGAGCAAAACAACCAATGGCAAGAACCAATAAATTAAATGAGCAAAACAACCAATGGCAAGAACCAATAAATTAAATGAGCAAAACAACCAATGGCAAGAACCAATAAATTAAATGAGCAAAACAACCAATGGCAAGAACCAATAAATTAAATGAGCAAAACAACCAATGGCAAGAACCAATAAATTAAATGAGCAAAACAACCAATGGCAAGAACCAATAAATTAAATGAGCAAAACAACCAATGGCAAGAACCAATAAATTAAATGAGCAAAACAACCAATGGCAAGAACCAATAAATTACTTAAAATATACAAACTTTAATTTATTAGACTACTCCTTGAAGGCTGTGCATTAGCCGAGGTGCTAGAGAAATTAAAGTTTGAATTTTTAAGTAATTAATTGCTCCCTGCCATTGTTTTTTTTTTTTTTTTTGCTCACTTAATCCAGCTATGCCTATTCTTTGGATCACTATAACTTAACAAAGTTCAAAATGGAAGCATCCCAGCATCTTGCATTCATCAGCTGTCACTTGCACACTGTACAACAACTGGCCATCTTACCTTTAAACAGAGTGCCAACGATCGTTCAAACTGTAACAAATCTGTGCCACAACCTAAAACTGGATGCAACTGCAGGTCTTAGGGTCATTTGCCAGATTCTTCATAATAATTCTTCACTGGGCACTTAAAGTGCAATGGTGTCAAGCAACATGATATGTGACAAGCATGATGAAACTTTTAACACTTGTCTTTTTGGACACATTCAGAAATACTAACTGCAGGGTGACTGTATAGCTCCTTCCAACAGCCCATCTAACTATGGACACATCGTCTCTGGGGTGGGTGAGCACTTTTCTTAAGCAGGATGGTTCAAGAGACATAAACAACATCAAAGGTCCAATTGCACATAAATGTCTTGGAGATGGGAATGGTCTTCCTAGTTGTGCAGGGATTTGTAGACCTATTCCTTCAAGGTGCAATGCACATCCACTCTGACAACCTGGCAGTTGTGGCACTGTACTTCAAAAAGTATGGTGGAATATGATCTTATCCCATTTGCTTAGAAGCCGTGCAGGTTTGTCAATGGTTTATATCTTCAAACCACTTTCTAATACCAATACACATCCCAGGGCATCCAACATGATTGCAGATAGGCAGAGCAGATAAATACTGCTGCCACACACATTGTTTCTCAAAGGACTAGCAAGCAATCAACAAGACCTAAAGGCTTTTCATAGATGAGGAAGCCTTGTGCGATCTCTTCACTTCACTCTACAACACTAAACACAATGCTAGCAGTACTGATACTCGTACATATGCACATTATAGTAGACTGATAAAAAATCAGATATTCAGATTGTCCATAACTGAATTTTGTATAGAGGGCATACACACATAGTGTAGAGTTAGTGCATATTGAACTCTGCATAATTATGTGGGATTTAATCTTATTTTTAAATTAAGGGAGAAATCACAAAAGGTAATATTTAAAATAATAATAACAGCACATTTATTTAAAAGAAATAAGCCTAGTGGGAGCTGTATCTTATATGGCACTGCCAGCTGGTCAGTCTGTAGACTGAGATGAAGTCAAGACCTCTGTGTGAGCACATCTTTCATTTGTTTAACCTTGGCAATCTGATATAGCTACTTCAAGTTATAAATACAACACTGATGAAATAGCCACTGGCAATCTAAGAAATCTACATCTGCCCTGCAAAGTATCAGATGTACATTTTTTACTTAGTCCAACTCCATTTGCTTTACGGAAACCTTGATTTGAATCTTTAAGTGAAAAGATTCTGTCATTTGGGTATAGGTTAGACAGTCTCTTAAAATATCTGTTGTGGACACTTTTGCTTTTTTAATCAGTCTGTTCGGATGTTATGGAAGAGTGATGCACATTTTCGACCTGTCTTGTTTCACTGCTATAACCATGCTATTAACTCACCAACATCTCTGAACTTGGATTGTCATGCCTCTAACATCCCACATATGTCCTTATATTCTCAAGCATTTCTTGAGAAATCACACTAAAAAGAAAAAAAAAACATAAGCCAAATAAAAGTAACTATTTTGTAAATTGTAAAAGTATTAAAATGGTAAAAATGATAATGCTTTTCGTAAAAAAGTCTTGTTTACAGTGGTAGCAGTCAGTCCATTCTCAATCTTTACAACACTCATAGAATTATAT
Organism: Protopterus annectens; assembly: GCF_019279795.1. NCBI lineage: Eukaryota > Metazoa > Chordata > Ceratodontiformes > Protopteridae > Protopterus > Protopterus annectens. The sequence continues at coordinate 1,223,334,087 of NC_056732.1, forward strand.
TTTTGTCTCTGGAGTTCAAAAATAATATTTCATATCGTGAAAAATGTACAATCTAGAGATATGACAGATCACTTGTTCAGACAGAGCTGAGCTTTCACATAACAGCAAGAAATTCCTTTCTGAGTGCTCATTTATTGAAATATTTACAGAAATATGAGAATATATATTCTTACCTGAATAGTTTACAGTATAAATAACATTGAGAATCTCTCGTAATCTAAAATTTACAGTTTATACATCAATGACAGTGTTCTTCATCATTCATTAAGTTTTTGCCTGATACCACGCAGCACTGTGTAAGTCACTTGGTTTTGAAAGTATTCATGTACACTTGGGAACATTAGATATCTTCATAATTACTAGCAAGCAATTAATAATATGTACATTATAGTGTACTGTACATGGAAAGTAACAATGTATTTTTCTCTCTCCCATCATGATATTTCATACCATACCTCTCAATAACATTAAGTTCTTGCAGTTGTGAAATATGAATGCAAATATGAAAATATGAATAACAAGTGAAAATAAGTGTTGATATCTCCAGTGCAGGTCATCCTATATTAACTATCTTCTTGCAATTGTGATACATATTGCTCTTTCTAATACTACCCATTACTTGGTAAGTGAGTTAGATAAGGAAACCAGACCCAAAAATGTCAGAATGCCATAAGGAGCTATGGGTGTTAAATGGAAGCTTACAAAAATGGCATTATAAATATGAAGGTCTTAACCCATTCAGCAAGTTGATCCATTTAAGTATCACACCAACACTTTTTATTCTTTTCAGTTCTTGTTCTATTCTCTCTCACTTAAGAGTTACATATTTACTAGTACTACATGTGGGGAAATTTTGATCCTGCATTCCCTTGATTAACAGTTTAATCTTGGAAATAAAATTGGCACATTTCTGCAAGCAATCATTAGACTGTGAAATTTCTTGATTAATATGCTTCTCGACTAGTGTTCTTCATTTCTCATTTACCACTTGTCTGTTTAACACTGTGGCTCAGCCATAACTGAATTGCAGCTAGTATTATAAGAACTTTATAGACTGACCCTCAAGAAACATTTGAGTTGTCACTGATAATAACATCCCTATTTGTTTTTTTACATGATTTACCCCACTGTCTGTTAACCATGAGCCTCCTCCTGGCTCAATCAGCCCATTCATTCCACATCACCAGGTTGAGGCTTGTACAGGATGGGCCATCATTTACATAGCCATTATTGGTCATTTGAAGGTTTCAAACCCTTTTATGTTACGAATACAACTTAAATAAAAAACCTAGATGTCAGGACAGGCCTTGTTACTCAATAAAACGCAACACATTGGGGCACATAAGGAATTTTGGTTGATTAATATATCACCCTCCATGTTACTCATAAGACTGTATAGTAATAAAGTCTTGTGTATAACTTGAAGGCCATATTAAACCCTTGCATGACATACAATGATGTACTGCTTTACTGTATCATCACAATATCCTGCTTAAGCTACCTATAGGCCCTCCCCTGTACTTATAAATCCAGCCACGGCTTCTCTTTTTTCAGCACTCCCTAGTTGTATTATACTGGGTACACTTCTCCTTTCAGGCCACTAAGCAGCTTATTAATGGTTTTATGTCTTTCCTTCCAGTTCCATATCTGTACATTACTAACTCTTCTCTTTCATTTTAAAGAAATTCTGTTCTAGGTCAGCACTCCTCCTCCTCCTCCTTATTAAGTACAAAGCCAGAGTCTAGTAATGTCCCCCCTCAAGCAGGCATCACCATTCCTGTACATGCATACATACATAGAAATATTTCAAGCACAGGCATTAATGCCCTTCTGGCTTGCCAATATACCAAAATACTTGTTGCTATAATGTGTCCAGGCTGTTCTTAAAAATATCTAAACTAGTAGTTGTTTGCTTTAATGTAATTTGTAGTCTGTTCCATGCATCAGCTACTCTGTCAGAGAACCAATTAGTGCACTTCTCATTCCTATAGAATCTTATTTTTTTTATTTCTTCAAGTCTCTTGGGTTTCTATTACCATGACAGGGATGGACCACATTTCTAAGTCAAAGTATGATTAAAGTTCATAAAATTAGTATTGTTTCAATCTTTGATGTCAACCAGAAGTGCTCTTCGCAGCACCCGTAATGACTCCTGCAAATCGTATGGAGTTATATGTATCGTTAACATATCTAGATATGACTGTAGATTCCTTTTTATAAGACTCATTGCTCATACTATTATTGGAACTGTCTGGGTATCTTTCTTCCACATTGCTCTCATTTCTGCCTGCAAATCCTGATATTTTATGACTTTGTGTCTCTCTGTATGCAAGACACTGTAGTCACTGGGTGTAGTAATTTCAATGATCAATGCTAGTTTTGTCTTCTTTTCATGGACCACTATATCTGTTTTTTGCACATATGTCTTTTGAACTGTTGGTAATAGGTGATCTCATGTGATGTAGGCTTCATCATTTTCTGTGATGCTTTGTGGCTCAAGTTTCCAGTGTTTTTCAGCTACTTCAGTACCATAATGTTTACACAACCCCCTGTGCAACAGTCTTGCCACATTCAGTATACAGTCCTTCTGCCATTAATACATTACAACCAGCAACGAGGTGTGCAACCCCTTCCAGTTCTGTTTTACAAAACCTACATTTGTCTGTTTCTCCCATATGTTCTATGGACTTTGTAAACCAATGTGTGTGTAGCCCACTATCTTGGGCCACCAATATTAACTTTCATCTTTTGGTTTGAATTTGCCTCTCCTTAACTATTCTTCCATTTGATCCTGATCAACATGAGTTTCTTCCATACGTTTTCTATACTTGCAACTATATTTATGCATTTAACACATTTCTTGCCTTCTCATCTGATCCTTCACCTTACATTATTTCTTTCGTTTTTTGGCACATTCAGTTGCCGCCTGGTTTTTATCTACTTCTGGTTTGATTTCCATTCCTGCTTGACCTCAATATGCTTCTGCTAGACTAACCAGGGAAGTCATCTTAGATTTAGTCTCCTTATGTTTTAAAACTTTCACTAAGTTTGGGTCTTGTGAGGTCAGCAGATATGTGTGCAGTCCCACAATTACAGATTTATACATGCAATCAGTTTCAAGGAGGCCTATACCTCCTTCAAAACAGGGAATATATAATCTTGGTATGCACTGATTTTTATAAATCATTTGTTGAGCATGAAGTATTCTTCTACATAGGCTGTCTGATGATTCTCTAGTACTTTTTCATAATTCCAAACATTCCCATTGATAGTTGTCTCTAAATGCCCTATATACCTGAATAAGATCTCTTAGATATCTACAAGAGACATTGTACAAGTTCAGATATTTTAGCCTTTCATAATAACAAATTTTCACATCCATGGATGCCCTTGCCATATTGCCGCTATACTCTTTCCAGTTTACTCATGCTTGTTTTCTTATAGGGTTTCCATATTGTTATTCCATATTGAAGTTTGGGTCTAATATAAGTAACAAATAATGACTTCATCATAGGATCATAGGAGGTTGCTAGGCTATTAGCCCTGAGGCTCTTATAAGCCTAGCCAAGAGTTTAACCCATGTTTAAACAAGTCAGCACGCAAAGCTCCTGTCCAGCAGGGACACGGGTGGAATCCCAGGGGTGTATTTTCTGTTTCCCATCCAGTTATCCAGGTTGTACTTAAAAAGGGACAATGAGGTACTCTGCTTGATATGGAGTGGAAGTCTTTTCCACAGATGGGGGGTGTGTCTGGGACACATATCTGTCCTGCCAACAAGTCCTATTCATATCACTGACCAGGTTGAGGTCTCACATATGAGTTGCTCAAGTGGAGCTTGACTTACAGATATGCAGCAGTCCCATCAAGGCGAGTCTGAGATTGCTTTGTATGCCAGACAGAGGTCACCTCTGAGGAGTCTGTATGAAACTGAGTAGAGGGACAGGATTTTTAGCCTATTTGTGTAGGGTAAATGTTTGAGGCCCTGGATTCTCCTGGTGAGGAACCTCTGTGGCCTCTCCAGCTGCTACATGTGCTTTGCAAGGTACATGGTGAAGGGGGAATTGTACTCAATATTTGGCCTTGTAAGGGAAGAATACAGAGATGCTATGATCTCTTTGTTCCTGGATGTGATACCCTTACTTATGAGGTGGGCCATGTAGAAAACGTTCCATACAACGGAAGCAACATGGTCAAAAGTCAGGTTGCTATCAACCTGGGTGCCCAAATTCCTCACTACTGATTATGTACTTAGAAAGTTGTTATTAATGTCATAATATGTGGGGACGTCACTCTACCCAAAGGGGATGATGTTGCATTTTCTGGCATTCAGCTTGAAGCCATGTTTCTGGCACCAGTCATTTTAGCTCTACTAGACTTTATAAATCTTTTTATGCAACCTATAATTCTATAACTATCATTAACCAATTGGCTGATATGATTACAAAAACTCATAGCTAGATTTACTAATATACCCACCTCCCTAAATGAGTCTACAGTTTCAATCAGTGTGTGCTGTATTAAATATTCACCTCTCAGTTTATGTCTCCAAAATCACATATGATTAGTTTTTGATGTATTTATCAGCATATTATTCTCCTGTGCCATAATGGTCAATTTAGTCAAGTTATTTTGCAGACATGCAGTTTACGCAATTTCAGGTCATCTGCATATAGACTGTAGAACACCCCAGATAAAAAAGTTAGGTCTGAAAGATACAATCTAAACAAGTAAGTGCCTAGGACAGAGCCCTGTGGGACACTTTGACTGTAACCGAAGATTTCACCTGTCCATTTTCTGTATGATACTTGCCATGTATTTATAAGCCATGCACTATCCATGTTATCAAGACTATCAATACCTAGTTGCTTCAATTAATTGATTAGTGTTTTGTGTATGACCCTCTCAAATGCTGAAGTTAAATCTATATAAATTACATCACAACACAAGTTTTCATTCATAGCTGTCATTATATTGTTATAGGACATCATGTTGCAGGTGGTAATAGACCTGTTTTCAACATATGCATGCTGATGTATGGTTTCAAGTCCCAGCCTATCCAATTCTGACAATAACGCATCCAATATTCCCTTCTCCATCACTTTTCCACAACAGGGAAGTAGACTTAGGGATCTATATGACCCCGGGCTTGTCCTACTCCTCTTTCCCTTAAAGAAAGGTTTAATAAGGGCATGTCTCCAATCTTGGAAGAATCTTGCCATATTTATATAACCTAGTGAATAATAGATTAATGCTACCGTAGATTTTGACGAAGTGTTCTTAGGTCATTGTTACTAATTCCGTCTCCTCCTTGTGCTTTGTTTGGATCCAGTTTGTGCAGTTCTTTTTCAATATAATCTAATTTGATTCCCGTATCTAAGGTTACCTGGCTGTCACTAGGACAATTTATCACCCCTTTCGTGGAGCCAAACTGTTTTGCATAAAATTTTGTAAATACCTTTATAATCTGTTGCGTCTGAGAATACATTTTAGAATCTGCACACAGTTTATAATTTGCATGTCTTTATTCATTCCACATCTATTAAAAAGTTTCCTATTATGCTCAATATCTTTATATAATTTTTCTTCAATTTTTTCTTGATCTTGTCTCACACTATGCTTAATCTGTTTGTCCATCTTGTTTATTTCAGTTTTGAAAGGTATAGTTCGACCTAGCTTCCATTTCTTATATTTTTTGTCTCTCACCTTAATAAGATATATTGTTCTTATGGAAATATATCTCCCTGACTTTGTATGTCTAGATCCTGATGTTAAACATTTTTTTTTGATTTTTTGCACTCAAACAATTTCTCTTTCAAAACTTTTCACATTCCATCTGCAGTTTTTCCACTGAATACCTCACTCCAGTTAATTGTACATAGTGAATGTTTTGCTTCTATATAATCTGTAATTAATTTTCTGTGCATTGGTTTAGATTTCAGTTTCACAGAATTATCTAGCAACAAATTAACCTTTATAACCCAATGATCACTGCACATCAACAGTGGTAAAACTTCACTTGAAGTAAGAGTAATTTCTTTAGGAACACAAACAATGTCTAGAATGTTCCTTCCCCTAGTAGTTTTTTTTTTACAATCTGAAGCAATTGCTGTTCCAGAATATACATTGTGAATAATTTCCTTACTAATATTGTTGAATCATTATTATTTCAGTCTGTTTCTGGTAAATTTAAGTCCCCAGCTAATATTACTCCACCCCCCCCCGTGTTTCATGCAAGAAATGTATGAATTCCCCTAGGTCATCTGCACTTGACTTTGGTGGTCTGTACACTCCAACAACTATTATATGTTCCAGGGTTGTTTTTATTGTCACAGTTACACAGTCTTTTTTGGTGTTATCACTGAACATGTAATAATCACAATTCTCGTAACTATCTTTAATCTCTGTCATAACACCTCCACCTGATTTTTTGTTAGAATGTCTGTTACAGTAAAAACATGTATACCCAGACAGAATGGGTTTCCAGTCAATGTTCTTTAACCACGTTTCACAAACAATAATAACATCAGTCTTGTGGGAACATAGCACATTTTCCAATAAAAAACTATTATTAATGCTCCTAGCATTAACAACCATCAGAGACGCATCAAATGTTGCTATCTGTGAATTGTTAAATTTTCAACTGGCAAAAATCCTACCTAGTATTTGTCAAATATTGCAAAATATCTGCTGCAAAGTTTCTCTTCCCTGATCTTGACTAATGCACACCATCCTGTCTGTAACACGTGTGTGCCCCAAACTAGGCTTGGATGCTGTACACATTTCCAGTTTTAAAATAGGACTTTTTCCATGTAGGTATTTACCCAGAAAATTTTTTATTTCATGGTGTTCTGACTATCCTTTGTATAGGTGATTTGTGAAAAATATGTCCTAACACCAGTACAAGCTATACTATCTAAGAGGGCTGTCAATTCCCTACTAACAGTCAGAGAGTCCTTGCAGATAAGATCATTTGTACCAACGTGAATAAAAACAGATTTGTACTTCCTTACATTAAGGCATTCCAAGGCTTGTCTTACATATTCTGTTTTTGCTCCTGGCAAGCATAACACTATTCAATGTTCATTATCTTATCTGCAAATATAAGTATCAGTTCCTCTAATAATTGAATCTCGAATTACAAGAATATCTTTACTGACTAGCTCTGAAGAATCTTCAACTTCTAATACAGTAATATCTACCCTATCAATTGTTACAAAGGATAGATCTTCATCACCATTAGTCTTATTAATCACACTGTTTTAATTGTGTATTAAATTCTCATCCAGCTGGTATTGTAAATCCACACCTTGAGCCATGTAATCAACATCTGTCTTTCTCTTCTTTTTTCTTACAGTAATGTTTTTCACTGCTTCCACATTCAATTTTGATTTCTTTCTTTTCACTTACCCCTTGCCTCCTTTTTTCTACCTTCTCTGTTGGAAAATGTATGCTTTTTTCTGTAAACTAAAGGTTATCTGATAGAACAATGTTATCATTCTCTGTAATCTGTGTGTTATTTAACAAAGCAGTGTCCTGTAGTATGTATTCTCTTTACAGACATTAATCAGTTTTTTTTCCACCTTATTTGTTGTGAACTTCTTCCTTTCTTCCTTTCTTCCTTCCTTTCTTTCTTCCTTTCTTCCTTTTTTCTTTCTTTCTTTCTTTCCATCTAAATAACAGGATCCTCAGATTGCTAAATATTTGCATCCAGAATTCCAAAGTTGTTAGGGGCATCATCTTGTTTCATAGGGGTTGAATTGTCTTAACAGACAATAGATGCCGCATTTACTAAATGTGTTCTATTTGTAATTTGTAGTAACTGTATTTCTGCATACACTTTTTCTCTTCCTACTTTTCTGTACTGAACACTAGTGTATAACAACCACCTCTGCCCATTTTTCTCCCTCCAACACTAAGTATCTTGCACCTCAAATCTTATAACCCATTCATTATAACTATGACATTCCCACAGGAATTAAACCTCCTTTATCACATAAAGCACCTGTCTCCACCTCCTCTCCAGAATCAAGTTTCTCCTACCAAGGTGTTTTGGAAAGCTGTTTGTATATTGTACATTGCTTTAAGAATGCTGAAGGCTACAAATATGGATCCAAGCCCTACTCCAGGTCCAATAACCACTACATCCATTACTGCTTGTCATTGGCCTACTCTTATCATTAGCACAGCATCCTGCTACCCATCCCAGGATTCTTAAAATCCATCACCTAAATGCACATAGCCTTAGCAGTAAATGGAACAACTTCAAGGCCTGGAATAGAACCTAAAATCTCAACATCTCCAGAAGTATGGTTAAAATATCCCTCCTGCCTTTCAGCATTCTTAAATAATAGGTATGAACTTTTTACAGCAGTAGATCCAGTACCAAATCAGAATGGGGGCACAATGTTTACTGTTAAGGAAAAATGATAAACAATGCACTAATAAAAAAAAATTACACCTGAAAGCTCTCCAAGCTAGCCAGTAATTAAGTTAGTTACAAGAAGCCATGGCAAACTGCTTATATCTGTTTTTTCATCCCTTCCACACTCATTTCTTTCCAAAACACAACTGACATAATTCTGTACTCTTCAAGCAGCAATATCATAATAACTAGGAACCTAAAATCTGATATTATCTTGTCTGCTAAATTCTAAACTTAGTATGATTTTCACCATACACAACCTTTCACACCTTGTCTCCATCCCTTCCAGGAAAATGGCACATACCAATAAAGAAATGTATTATATATCTTCATCACAATCACCCTTCATAAATTAAAGCATGATTCATGCCTACAAAATGATTTAAGTGACCATATTCATCCAGGCATTCATTTCTTACAAAATAATTATCACACACAAGCCCTTTACAAAATCAAACAAAACCATGCAACATTCAGAAATATTCAAAACTTAAAACACATATGTAAGGTGACTGTAAGGTGCAAGATTGCATCAAGGGAAACAGCAAACAGCTTTATCCTTCAACCAAAATGCTTCTTGGAAATTTATTAGAGACCTAAGTTACTCTGAAAACCCTTCCAACTCTGGTAAATGCCTTTCTACCAATATGAATGCAAAACGTCTTAAAAAACAATGTCAAGAATACTTCTACAATTAACAATAACCTTCCAAATTCCACAGGTCACCATACTGTTCTGCAAAGCTCCCTAGTAACCCATTCTTCTTCTCCAAAGCTCCCTAGTAACCCATTCTTCTCCAAAGCTCCCTAGTAACCCATTCTTCTCCAAAGCTCCCTAGTAACCCATTCTTCTTCTCCAAAGCTCCCTAGTAACCCATTCTTCTCCAAAGCTCCCTAGTAACCCATTCTTCTCCAAAACACCCTAGTAACCCATTTTTCTTCTCACTACAGTTTTAATCCATACTATCCTCTCCTTTGTCTTCTCCTTGATTATTTCATTCTGTCACCTCCAAATATGTTACCAAACTACTTGAAAAACTGGATAACAAATGTATTCCCAAACCAAAAGCTATTAATCTCTCTTTTCTCTGTCTTGCCACCCCTTTTATCTGTTAATCTTTGACACATATCTTTAATATGTAACTTGCTTCAGGAATAGCCACTCCTCCATTCAGAGGTGCTCCAGTCCTTCCCATTCTGTAAGTTCTCACCCCTTCTTCTCCTTGGACTACAGACCCATATCCATTCTTTGTACTTCACCTAACTTAATAGAGAAATGTGTTTATGACCAAATCATAGAGAACATCTGTGACTGTACATATTGATCGGTAGTGAACAAGGATTTAGACCTGGCTACAATATCTTTCCTGCCATACACTCACTCACTGAAAAGATCTACAACTCCATGGAAAAAGAACCACCAACAAGGTGTTGTCTTCACAGACTTGGCATGCACCTTCAAAAGCCTCAGTCATGGTATCATTATATAAAAACTCTAAACCCTCATATTCTGCTCTCCTACTTATACCTGTTTTTCTAGCCATCTTAATCATAGACTTTTCTCCATCACTTGCTCTTCCAATGCCACACTTACAGATATGTTCAACTCTAGTTTTCCCAAGGGTCCAGTGCTAAGTCCTATCCTTGTTAGAATTTTCTCTAGCACTTGCTCTTCCAATGCCACACTTACAGATACGTTCAACTCTGGTTTTCCCAAGAGTCCAGTGCTAAGTCCTATCCTTGTTTCTGTTTTCATTAATTGCATCTCTACAACCCATAAATATTACTCTCTGTGCTAATGATTCTGCTCTGTATAACTCTGGTGCTACTGAGAGATCCATGTAACACAGTTACAGACTGAGTTTAGGGGGTGTATTACAGTGTCCAGAGATGAGTAACACATCCCCTGCATTGTTAAAGTGCCAGATAACACTGAAATATTTAAGTTAGTCATGTTTTTTTTTTATCTTTTTTTTTGTGTTTGTGTGTTGCGGCACAGGAGTTAGCAATGGACACATGCCAGGCATCTAAAAATAGAAACCAGATACTTTCAATTTTAATGAAAAAGGTTGCATTTAAGCAAAGCTCAGTGAGTTTGCATGGCAGGGCATTGTGCACTGCTCAGCAGTGCTTAAACATAACTGAGAGCTATATAGAAATGTATAGCTGTAGTCACTATATCCCTGGTACCTCAATGGTTAGAGTCACGGGCTTGTGTGCGGTAGGCGCATGGTTCAAATACACAGACAGGCCATTCAACATTTACATGCGATAGCAAAATGTTATAAAAATATATATTTTTTAATTATGTAATCATTGATGTTTGTTAACTGGGTTAGTCTCGCTGGGCCAGAAGCCCATTTTCAGTACAGATCCAAGGAGAAAAGCTCCAGTTACACACAAGTGTCCAGTACTTTAAAGTCACATTCCAAGATAATGTATTTAGAATATATAAAGTTAGGAGATATAAGAAAAAAGATACATATAATAAAGTATCATTAATGAACAATTAATTTCAGTATATTTTATTTTTTATTTTTAATGAACTCTGATTTGCCCTTAGCTAAGCTCTACTAAGCACTGCTAAGCCACGCCAAGCAATGCTTAAACAGAACCCATTTTAGTAGTACTTAGCAATGTGTAGCTCCACTTAGCTGGTTTGTTGCTTGCTTGGGCATTGCTAAGCATTGCCAGTTTAAGCATTGCTCAGCTGGGCTCAGCTGGTTTGCTTTTAAAACTGGTCCAATGGCAGTAAAGGGTGGGAAAGCAGCCTTATTTAAACTGACCAGGTGGGAATACAGCCAGAACCTGTTGGAGTTTAATCTGTGCAGGAACTATGGCAGGAGATGGAGAGGGTGTGAGCTTTGAGGCACAGCGGAAGAGCATGTCAGGGTCCAGGGTCATGGCTGGGCTCCTTGTGAAAGACCATGACATCCTGCTGATGTAGGGCTGGTACCAGGGGTCTGAATACAAATCAGAGGCCTGGGACCAGCTGGCATGTGACCTCATCTGTGCAACTGGTGTCTCCCACAATGGTGAGCAGGTGTGTCACCACTACGATGACCTGGATTGTAGGAAGGGGGAACTCTTGGCCCATTGGATCCAAGATGCTCGTGACGATAATGCCCCACAACTTTGTAAGTATAGGAAGCATTGATTTACCAAAGTCTAATATGAATATCTGATAGACCGGTATGCATAATGGTGTGTTTCTCTCCCCACAGCTGCAAAGGAGAGAGCTTGCAACCTGGAGGCCCATGCAGGGTGCCTGGCCAGGTTCCGCCAAGAGTGTAGGTGAGTACAGATATATCCTGCAGTATATACTAATATAATTAATAAAGAGTATAGTAGTAACTGCCAATAGGTATATTATGTTTTGAGTGTACTGCACTGAATGTGTTCATAGACATGCACTAATATAAGTAAGTAATGCCAGGTACAGTTCAATATAGATGAAAGCACGAAACCTGCTATTGTGAAGGAATGAACGTTACTACTGCATTAATAATGTTAAGGAATAACAAGTGTATACTGTATTAGTAATAATGTTCTGGTAATAAAGTACAACTGCATTCATAATGTGAAGGGAATAAATCAACACCATTCATAATTTTCAGGAAATAAAGTACAACTGCAGTCAGAATTGTTAAGGAAACAAAGTTAGTACTGCATACATTGTGGAATAACAGCTGTCTTTCAATGCCTGCATTATTTAAGTGTTCAACATTAAAGACTGTTAGATGTATACCAATCACTGTTTCATGTCACCCCCAGTAAAGCTTTGTTGTGCCAAATGTCGTGTATATTTTGGGCTGTTGGTCAAGAAAATGATTATTATAACTGCTGTGAAGTAAACACAGGTATAATACCATGAAGTGACTGAAGGTTAGCTGATAAAAAACAGTTTTGCTAAAGTGTAGATATGGAGCTGTACTACAAGATATAATGCATTATGATATTTGTTCTGCACTAAGATCTAAACTTAGAATAGTAATGTCTAAGGTATTATAGTGTGTTTCTCTTAGGATTGTCTTGCGTTAACCTTTGCATTTCAGCTATAGGCATTCCTGAATGTAGTTATGCCGATGCAGGAAAGTATGAAACTGTAATAGCTGTAGACTGCAAATATACCATCTGCAGCTGTGTATAGGTCAGGTACGCAACCCAGCACCCCGATATGGTCTGTACACATCACACATATTACCATCCAATAGGGGTTAAATGTGTACACCTGCATTCCAAGTATTAATACACAGTTCATCTACAATCTCTGTCATGCATTAATCTCATGCGTGTTCAACTGTCACTGCAGTCTTGTGTGACACTGTGCCTATATTACCAGGTCAGACTATGTTACCAGGTGAGCTCTAGGCACATATCAGTCAGTAAAAACACAGCAGTGGCTCAGTATCTCAATTTGATAAACGATTTGTATGTTGTTCATTTTACCACACATAAACTAGGATTCAAATCCAGGGACAAGTACCACTATATATTAATAGAAACAGACAAGTACTACTGAATATGTATAGAAGCAGTTATATATTATTAACAGATATTCTCCTCACAGGACTTACAGGTAAATAAATGTTTGTAGTAGCCCAGATGTGCTTGTGTGTAAACAGCATTCCTCACCAAGGTGATAAGACTTCATTAAATAAACCGTCAACAAGTACACTACTATTCCTAGTTAATAAGACAAATAAAATGGTTTATTGTTGATACAGCTGTATGCCTGGTGTGTCTGTGAATGTCTGCAGATAATCTAACCCCATGCCTGCCAAGGACAGCAGGTTAAGTGTAAACTGTCTGTACTGGGTACCTGTTATTTAATCAACCATTTTAAATGTCAAATACTGGAAGTTCAAAAAATAGAAATGTTGAAGTCGCGGAAATTCGAATTCTTTCCCAGGGAAAGAATTTGCTTGGCTGTTTCCTCAGCTTCGACATTTTCTGTACTGTGGTGCGAAAGTTACAGATCGGGTTAAGGTAAGTGTGTGAGTCTGACGGACATTGGGTTTAGGGTGCAGGTAAGGTAAGTGTGTGAAAGTGATGGACTTTAGGGTTAGGGTGTGGGTAAGGTAAGTGCACAATAGTGAAGGACTTTAGGGTTAGGGCATGGATAAGATAAGTGTGCAATAGTGATGGACTTTAGGGTTAGGGTTTGGGTAAGGTAAGTGTGCGATAGTGACAGATCTTAGGGTTAGGGCTTGGGTTAAGGTTAGTGCATAGATAGTTGTGTATGTAAGGTATTATTGTTATATTATGGTTTGCTTTTCACATATGTTGTTCTAATAACCTAATGTTGGACCTTGTATTTTATTACTGTTATATATTACAGTGGCGGCATGCTAACATATCTTATTGAAATACCAATGTTTTTGGCCTTATGTCATAACTGTTACTGGCATGCAGTTTCGATACTGACTGTTATTCCATCTATTCCTGTGTTCTGTATCCTATACAATATTATCATTCTGGATTAATTGGAACACTCTTGCATGCTGTTATAGCTAACGGTTAAATGTGCTGTACATGACTAACCTATACACTTTGGAAAAACATTATCACCATAGCACAAGTGGGTAGGCTGGTTCCTGCAGATCCACCTAACCCCCCCCTCAACTGACCATGGTACCCAGTCCCAGCACATCTGGGACCCAACCAGGAGCTGGCACCTTCACTGGTCCTTCACCACCTACGGCTGTAACTGCCTCAGGGGGAGTGGTCACCCAGTACAGATCCCAGGGATAGTGCACAGAATTGTCACGCATGATATGGACAATCGACTGTGCTAGATTGAGGTCAGACTGGTGCCCCTGGAGGGGTGGTCTGGTGCCTGCACCCAGCCCCATGCACAGCCAGCTTCAGAGCTGTGAGGTGCAATGATAACTGCCCATGGGTGGGGAGTTCAGTCCCTCTGTGCCATCTTGGGGCACTTGTTTCTCTGATTCCACAACACCCTCCCCGGTGTTTACCCCACTCATGTGTCATACAATGCCCCTGTCTGCTGTCTTGTCTTTCTTGTCTGTTTGCAAATGCTACCACTCCTACCCAGCTTACCTCCACTATATCCCTTCCCCAACATTCCACTCTCTCCTTAAAAAAAATGGGCATCTGTCCTGAAAAAAAAAATATTGCCCCATACATAGCTCTCCATTTCACCCACACCTACACTGCCATCAATCAATCATTACAGCAATTAATCAATGAAGTTATGTCACCCAAACCACTCCCTCTGGGATGTAAGACCTCAAATTCCAAATTGTCCACAACCTGCACAGCTGTTACTGTAGAAGAAATGGAAAGCTATGGTATTTTCCTACACCCATTCTGCACATTCCTGTCTGCTTTTCACATTGTTTTTCCCCTGCTTGCCCCCAGTTCACCACTTTCCCATCGCCCCTTTTTTCTTTTCTTTTTTTGGAAGTAGTGTGGGTTTAAGCGGGGCTAAGTGCCACTTTGCATCATGCAAACCCACTTAGAGCTGCTTTAATCATCTTTTGTCTTCTTGACACTGTTCTGCACATTAGCAAAATGGTCACCCTGGCAAGTCTTGTACCCAGGGTCAGCCAATGATAACGTAGAGTAAGCCACTCAGCTTTAAAGGTTCACAGATGTTTCCATAAACATATCCTGTTTATCCGTGAAGCACATCACAAAAATATTCAGCCCTGCCAGGTTTCAAAGCCAAGACCATGTCAATTACAGCACATTGCATTAGTCCACTAGGCCACACAGCTCTGAGGAATAGTGCATGTTTCCAGAAACTTATCCTTACTGCCAGTGACACAATGCTTGTACATATAATGGGAAAAATGACGACGTACTTGGGAATGTGATACAGACAGCAAACCAGTACACAGACAATAAATGTTGATGGATGCACGTGAGGCCTAGGATATCAGGTAGAGCTAACAACTGCACAGACTGTTGCAGAATGCTCACAGTTGTGCCAACTATATTTTGCACATTTGTCACACAACCTATGCTGTGTGCTGACATACTGGCAAGTCAGTACACATTCAGATTATGGAATCATGACAGATAGTTCAGTGTCACACACCATACCCATCCGATCACACATGTTCATTCCAATCCTGTGTGACAGACTATATGCATGCACATATGTCTTGCAAATACACCTGCTATAGTACTGACTCCATAGCTCAATATGTTACATTCCCAGCATGCGTAACATTTCTCCACCTACAGTCCTGGCTTTCATTCCAGTGTGTTGCATGTCAAGTACATGGTTGTCGAAACACTTAAATGACTGAGCTATGCAATCTTAAGCACCACTTTTTTCTGCTACTGTAGTCACTGCCACCCATATTACCACCTCAAAGGCCTGTAGGTTGGGACACACTTCAAAAATATGTATAGGTGTCCTAAATGTCACCTACCACTCTCTGGATGGCACTATTACATAACATATGTATGAGACACATGCCTCACCTGGACTGTTATGGGTACCCTCACCCTAGCTATTCTGTGACAACAGAGCGGACACTGCTCCCTCACTCACATATACAGTACAGCTTGCTGTCCCACACTGGTTTTGCAATCCCCAGTATGACTCCTGGGCAGAATGCAGCAGATGCAGCCTGTAACATATGCATAAGTATGTTCAGCTACCTGCTACAGACCTACCATACCTGCCAACCACCCAGAACAGGGAATCCACACCACATACATAAAAAGTTGGGGGGAATGATCAAGTAACAGGGACATGTGTCAGAGTCTTCCCCTACAAACATACACAGCTGATAGACCATCAACTACTGCAGCAGCATGCATATTATCATGCAAACGATGTATCACACTCACATCTGTCTCCTTATTGACCTCAACCCACATTGTTAAACAGTAATCGGCCACATAATCAAAAAGTCTGTTCACAATGCCCAAACATAGCATGCAAAACTGTGGACATACCACATAAACCCAAACAGTGGACAGTATTTCAACCTACCCTCTGTGATACTGTAGTCCCCACACCTCCATAATGTCCTTCTCACAGGCCAGGAAAAGGGTAAAGGCCTACATGTAGACCTCAAATACAGCACTGTGTTGCCACGACTTTGGCTAATGAAAATGCAACTCAGCTATTCTGAATGCAATTAGCAAGTATGAGTCACATATTGGTGCACAGGCAATCAACTGTTCATGAGCATTACCTACAAAAGGCAAGCTGTTGCCAATGGTACACAGATCTGAGACTTTCTCTATGATGACAGACTGCACTTTCCCAGCATTCTACCACAAGATTTCTGCACATAAAAGGGTACAGCAATATACTAGGTATGTAATAGTATTCCCCATTTAACCAGATGCAGTTGGGGGATGCAGACATGGGAAATAGGGATTACAATAATAGAGGTCTGTGGTAAATATCTTGGAATTACATGTTGCTGCTAGTCAGCTGTCCAGCAGGTACACACTTCCCTTTTGCCTCTCACTGCTGTGACATAGATCACAGCTCTGGCTTCTGGGTTCCCCCAGCAATGGCCAGCTCATGTATGAATTGTATTGGGATTGTGTATTAGACAATAGTGACAGTCAGTAGTGGTGGATACAGATGCCATATCACATGATGTACTGTCAGTCTGCTCCTTTCACTCTGTGAATGTCACACAGGTATAGTTCAAACATTGTCCAGGTGTCCCTGATTGTTCCTAATGTAGTCAGGGTAGGTCAGTGTGTACTCAACACCTGTATATCATCACCTGAGAGTTATGGCTAGCATACCTGTTGGCCCACTACAACAGGGCAGCAGGTTATAGCCAGTAGTAGTGGGGGGGGACACAGGCTCCACCTCAGCAACTGAGTGTACATATTGAGCATGCAACATGAAGGGATGAATATAGTACCAGATATTAAAGTACTATATCTGTTTTCTGAGGTATCTGGCATGTGACAGCCAGGTTCCCCACAGTCTGTTAACAACCATTACATATTGTCCAACTGTTTTTCAGGCATCCACATTTGTCTGGCAGAGGGTCCACATAAATCAGGCTAATGTACACATTCTGCAAACATCTGTGTACTGTGGAGGTTGGACACCCACAAGGACGATACTCTACAACATGTTTTCAGTGCTCTCTGTACTTGTGTCACACAGATGTTGCTGGACTGTCCCCATACACTTATGGTACTGCTCACCTATTTGTCAGATGGTTGATTATGACATTTATTTATTTTACATTTGTTTACTGGGAAATTCTGACTCGACGCAGGTCCTTTTTCACCGGAGGCCTGGGGAGAAAAGCTCCAGATACATTTTAGACAGTTCAAATCACATATTACACAGTTCAGAGTTTCACAAGTCAAAAAAAGTACGAATCACCAGGTTATATAGCATAGATATGTATTAATAATAGATGGCAAAAGATGACATACAGCAAAAATGCAATGAAAACATTTGCAGATATTTTCACATATCAGAACAAAATGAGGACACAATGACATGGTACTGGTTTGTCACCCATAGGGGATGCACCCCAGTAGATGCCAGTGATGGGAGTGGACACATAACACAGTCTGTCACAGCACACAGGTCCATAACTGGTATACCTAGGAGCATATGAGGTTACTAGGCTGTTGACCCTGATGCCCTCACAAGCCTAGCCCAGAGTTTAGCCCATGTGTATGCAAATCAGCACCCGATTCCCCATTCCAACAGGGACACAGGTGGTATCCTAAGTGTGTATGTCCTGTTAACCATTCAGTTATCCAGGTCTGACTTGAAAAGGTGTAAATAGCTACCCTGGCTGATGTGGATAGGGTGTCTATTCCACAGCTGGGTGAGTGTGTGACATGCACCTGACCCACCAACAAGTCCTGTTGAAGTGACACCAGGTTGAGGGTGTGTGTGCAGGTTAATAGAGTGGAGCCTGACTTGCAGTTGTGCAACAGCCCCATCAAGGTGGATTCCTACTCAGAGACAGCTCCAAGTGGTCCCGCAGAGTGGTCCTAGCTACAGAGAACTGAGAAAAGCGACTACTTTCCTGAATTAAGTATTTTTTCTGTTTTTTTTACTTGGAATACCTTCTCTTGCTTATTTTGAACAAGCTTATACTGTTTTTTTTTAACTGTTTGCTGCATTATATAGTATCTGCACTTAAAATTTTACCTGGTAGAAAATTGGTCGAAAATCTGTTGTTTGTTTGTTTAATTTAACTGTTGAGGCTGCCCACTAAAGTGTGCTAGCCTGTGTAACTGATTTATTACTGCCTTCTGTATTTCTGTGTGCTATCTATCTGAAAAACAAAAAAACAATCCTTGTTTTCCCACCTCTCCTCGACTAGTTTAGACCAGTTTACAGGCTCTGCTGTATTCTGGGCTGTGGTGTAGTTCCTGTGTTGTCCATTACCTTACTAGGATAGAAGGACATTTCTTTGCTCACCAGTGGGAGTGGGGTGACTTGAGCAGCATATCTGTCCCTGAAGGAGTGACCTCGCCACAAGAGCTGTAATAATTGGTTGTTTTGGACCATTTCAAGCTCTTTTGAAGTTCCCTGTTTAAAATCCGCATTTGCGTGGCTTTGCGCAATTGTGTGTATAGCGCAGCGCCGGTTAAACAGGGTTAAACTTTTTCTGGCTCCGCCAAGTCTGCTCTTCAAATTTTCCCTTAGAAAGCTCTACTCTTAGAATAACCAGTCTACTCGTTATATTATAAGCATAGCACTTGTTCTCAAAGCTTCTCTTCTAAGCAAGCACTCTCAAACTCAAGTAGTACTACATCCACCTACCACCCCAACCACTTCCCTTAAAGGCACAGTACTCTCTTATAATATTCTAGCATGTCGAGTGGTAGATTGCTAGCATCTTCTCCTGTTCAGCTGGTTAATCTGGGAATCTTGAGACAATGCTATAATTGTCTCATGTACACAGACAACCCTCTCCTCCTCCCAACAAAGACAAATACATGTGAGAGATGCAACTATATAGCCAAACTGGAGGCTGAACTCTCTCAACTCAGGACTGGCAAGACCAGACAGGAGGAGAAGGTAACCACACACACAAAAAACCCAGTCACACATAGACCTACCCCAACGGCAAATCAAGCACATAATAACACAAAAACATATTCGGAGGCTATATTAAAAAACTTACCAAAACAACAGAGGCTCCCAAAGCAGACACCCAAAAATCCACCACCTCAAAACATAACACATGCAACACATACTTCAATAAATCGGTGTGTCAACAAATCACAGCCCTTAAGGCCAAACACTATGCCTGATACACTAGTGATTGGTGACTCTATAGTCAGACACACTGACGTCCCACTTACCAGGCTGAGTAAGGAGAGGGTAATGGTAAGCTGCCTATCGGAGGCTAGGATCTGCCATATAACACACGCACTCAGGTCACTCAAAAGCACGTACAAATATGACTCCGTCATTGTCCATGCCGGCGTGAATGACCTGAGATGTACCTCCTTGGACTACATGAAAAGAGACATAGAGGAGCTCTCTGATTATGTAGCCCAGGCTGGTATGACCCTGACCCTGAGCAGCATCTTGCCCTCACCAAGAATGATGCCACAATACAAAGACAAGATGATCAGCTTTAATAATTGGCTCAATTACTGGTGTCATTCTAGGGGGATCCAATGTCTGTCTGCTTGGGATGACATGCTGGACAAGCCACGCTGCTTCGCAAGGGACGGCTTGCACCTGTCACCACTGGGCTTCCGGATATTGGCTAAGGCTCTTGCCACCCCCATAGTGTCTTTTTTAGGCAAGGCTCAAAAGACGAACCCACCTCCTTAGAAAACAAAAATGGAAAAAAATTAAGGGTAATGCTGCTCAACGCCAGAAGTCTAAATCTCAAGATGCAGGTTCTCGAAGCACTCCTCAGTATGGAGAACATCGATGTCTGTGCAGTAACTGAGACCTGGTTCAAGGCTCCTGAGAGCACCCCAGCACTACCATGCTTTGCCTCGTATCATGCTTTTCGGACTCAAAACCTGGGCCGAACCACAAAGGGAGGGGGAGTGTCCATATTCATCAAGGATACCCACACCTCCAGGTTAGTGGCAACTCATGAAGCATCGGAGACAATCCAGGTGCAGCTAACCATAGGCAAAACTGCTATACAAATGGTTGCATGTTACAGACCACCCACCCAATCTCAAGAACCCCACTCAGCCTTCCTGAAGGCATTGGAAGATATGAATGTCTCACCAAATACCATCATATTGGGAGACTTCAACTACCCTAACATAGACTGGGTGCACTATTCTAGCCCTAACACCCTAGCCCAAAGGTTCCTGGAATTCATAAACTCAAATGCAATGGAACAGCTCGTCACCTCTCCCACAAGGGGGGATAATATACTAGACTTGATCATCACAAACATGGGGACAAAATGCTCCACACCGGAAGTATTCCCCTCACTGGTGAGATCTGACCACAAACTAATCACCCTGGATATACATTTACCACCTCCACCCCCAGCACAAAAGACTACAGTGAGAAACTTCTCAAAAGCCGACTTTACACTTCTTAAGACTGAGATGGTATCATTTAAGCCCACAGGGCCAATGGAAACCACATCCCACAATGCTGAATCCTACACAAATGCTTTCTACGGACATCTCCAAGAATGCATGGATCATGCAATCCCAAATAAAACCAAGACCCTCTCCACCAAAGGAAAGCATCCTGTCTGGTGGACCCCAGCCATAAATAAATTGTATAACAAAAGAAGGAAGCTACTGCAAGACAGAGCAAAATCCCATAAAGGGAAGGCATCTCTGATCAGCACTAGTAGAAAACTACGTTCTCTCATAAAAACATCCAAGGCCAACTTTGATAGAAAAATCGCCAAGGACACTAAAGATAACCACAAGGCATTCTTCAGTTATGTTAGAAACCTGGGCGGAAACCCTCAGATATGCTCAGAGTTAGTACACAACGACAAAAAAATTTACCGAACCCACAGATATTGCCAACATTCTGGCAGACAGGTTCAGTGCAAATTTCTCCCCTCCCTCACCTCCAAAAGAAGAAATACTTATCCCAGCTGAATGTAACCTCCCTGTCATCTCTGATGTCCAGGTGAGAACCGCCCTCAGCAAAGCAAAAAACACAGCATCGATGGGACCTGATGGCATCCCCGGCTGCGTGATACGTGTACTCCAAGAGGAGCTAAACCCGCATATGAAAATGCTATTTAACCTTAGCCTTACTACAGGATATGTACCTGAACACTGGCGTACAGCAACAGTGGTCCCACTCTACAAGGGAGGCTCCACTACAGACCCTGGGAACTACCACCCCATAAGCTTAACCAGCCTGGTCTGCAAAGCTATGGAAAGAATTGTTATGGAACTCATAAACAACGACATTGGGGACCTACAGACACTCGATCCCACCCAGTTCGGCTTTGTAAAGGGCAGATCCTGCCTTTTGAACCTGGTTGACTTTTTCAAAACAGTCACTAGAGCCATTGATGAGGCAAGGCAGTCCATACAGCCTACCTGGACTTGGCTAAAGCCTTCGACACAATACCCCACTCAGGCATCATAGACAAGCTAAACAGCTTAAATGTAAATCCATATGTCACAAGATGGGGTGCAAACTGGCTAAAGAACAGAACCCATTAAGTCAAAATTGCGGGAGCCATGTCAGACTCAAAGCCAGTCACAAGTGGTGTCCCACAGGGCTCTGTCCTGGGACCCCTCTTGTTCGGCATTTACTTCTCAGATGTGAAAGCAAACATGGGAGGGTTGTGGCTGAAAAAGTTCACAGATGACTGCAAACTAGGCGCCATAGTCGATACACCAGCTGACACATACATCCAACAGAAAGGCCTCACCGAAATGGACAACTGGTGCCGGAATCATGGCCTTAAACTGAATGCCAAGAAATGTATAGTCATCCCCTTTGGGAAAAACAAAGTACCCACAAATTATCACATAGACAGTAACCCACTGAGTACGGAAAAAGTAATCAGAGACCTGAGGACCCAAGTTGATAGTGACCTCTCATTTGACACCCATGTTGCCAAAGTGGTTAGAAAGACTTTCTACCTTGCCCACCTTATCATGAAGGGGTTCACATCCAGATCAAAGGAGGTCATCGTACCCCTATACTCCTCCCTTATCAGGCCATGATTGAGTACAATGCCCCATTTGGTATGTACCTCACCCGGCACTTACAACAGCTGGAGAGACCCCAGAAGTTCCTCACCAAGAGGATCAAGGGTCTCCAACATATGTCATATGCTATCAGGCTAAAGAAACTCCAGTTCTATTCAGTAGCATACCGCCTGCTCGGAGGTGATCTGTGCCTGACATACAAGGCCATGTCAAACCAGGAATTGATGGACATGCTCCACCTCAAAAAATCCAAATCCATTAGAACCACGAGAGCCAAAGATTTAAACCTCAGTACAAATATGAATAGAACATGCTGGAGGGACAGATTCATAACTCAGAGGCTTCCCATACTCTGAAACAGAATCCCAGTTCATGTTAGGCAGAGCCTCTCACTGACTCTCTTCAAGAGAAATCTTGACGAGTGGATGGGAGATCGTAGGTTTACCCTGGGGGTCACCCCTGTGTAGCTACTTGACAGAGGCACAGTAAACTAATTTTAATAAGTAAGGGGGTCTTCAATGTGTCACTACTAGACAAAGGCACAGTATTCTAAATTTATTCTGTACACCTTAGTACCACTACATGGGGTGGTGAAAGCCACATCTCTACAGCTAGGCTTACTAATGCCCCAGGGCAGATAGCCTAGTACTAAACTATGAAACTATGAAACTATGATTGCCTTGTATGCCAGACAGAGGTCATATCTGAGGAGTCTGTCTGGAACTGGATAGAAGGATGGGCTAATCTGTGTATAGTAGATGTCTGAGGCCATGATATTCCCTGCTGAGGAACCTCTGTGATCTCTACAGCTGCTGCATGTACTTTGCCAGGAAATAACCACAGGGGCATTATACTCAATAATGGTCCTTATTATGGTGGAATAAAGGGATGTTGTGACCCCATGTCCCTGGATGACATACTCTTATTTATAAGGTGGGCCATGTAGACGTTTCTTACAACGAAAGCAACATGACATAGTGACCAAATGTCATGTTGCCATCAACCTGTGTGCACATAACTCTCTTGACTGATTGTGTACTTAGGATGTTAGTACTGTGATAATATGTGGGGACGTCACTCTCCCCAAAGGGGGTGATGCTGCATGTTGTGATATGCAGCCTGAGGCCATGTTTCTGGCACCAGTGATGTGTCTGCGTGAGACTCTCTTGGCAGATGTCTAAATCACTATGGAATTCAGTGACAGCACCCACCATGCAGTCATCTGCAAACATGGTTGGCCATAGACTAATGGCTGTGGCCTGCACCTCAGAAGAGTACATTGCACATAACAGAGGCCCAAACAAAGAAAACCTAGTTATGCCACTAGTTATAGGCCTACCGCTTGAGGGTATTTCCCTATGTGGACTAGATGGGTCCTGTCACTGTGCCAGTGTGCTACCCATCTGCTGACATATTGACTGATGCCTAGGTGGGAGTGTATATCTATTATGGCTAAGTGGGGAATACTGTCAAAGTCTTTGGCCAGTCTAGGTAGGCAGTGTGCTCTGTCACCCACCCTCCATGGCTTTGATGACTGTGTCAAAGAGGTCAATCAATTGTAACAGACTTGATCCCCACCTTGACAAAGCCTAACTGTGAGTGATGGAGTGTGTGAAGGTCGCCAATGTCCTTGTTAATGAGGTTCACTGTAAATTGTGCATGGACTTGCAGATCAGCCTACTTTGGCTGCTGTGTCTATAATGTGCCACATTGGTGGACGCCCCACCTTAGTGTAAAGGGGTGACAGTGGGTGTCCTCCACTCAGCTGGGACAAAAACAGTATTCTGGCTTTGGTTGAATACAGTGAAAATATAATGAAATTCGAACCACAGTGTGCACTGAATGAATACTCAAGATCTGAAACACGGAGATTTATTCAACCAACAACAGACTAAGCATATGCTTTCACCAGCAAACTGGCTTCTTCAGAGTCTGACAGTAAAACACTCCATATAAAAAACACTCCACATTTAAAGCAAGAATGCATTCTCCCCACCCATCCAATTAATCAATAAATCAATCAAACAGACAATTTCTTAAGAATACATTTACAACCAAGTATTAGTTTAAAAAAACAATTCATAACATTTAATAAACTTATAATAGTCATACACTACATATATATACATATAAAAATGTAATATAAAATTGCAGTTCCTCTAAATAACACTACTTAAGTATTTTAACTGAGGCTTTATGGTGACACATTCATTTAGCCCAGGGCCTGGTAGCATTGAGCCTAAGCTGCCATTCCATTTCTAACCTTGCTACCCTGTTCTGTGCATCACACTGAATGTTAGACTTAACCCTATCTATAATAAAAAATAAAAATTTGTTAAAATTCCCACATACTGCACTATGCAAATAAAGTGCATTGTGTTCATCCTTTCTCCTGATTGAACTGACATGTTCCCCTATTCTTGTTTTCAAGCTTCGTGTAGTCATGCCCACATAAAATGCATCGCATGACATACACAGCAAGAGATACAATTCTTGGTGCTACAATTACAAGCACCTGGACAAGATATCGTACGTTGATACCCCACTACACTTATGTACGTCCCAACTGCTATGTATCTACATCCTCTACAGGAACCACATTTGCTCATGACAGATCTAGTGTTGCTTCTACCCTCTCTTTCAAGTATACTCTTCAAGTTCTTTCCTTTTCCATAGACAATCACCGGGGTATCACCTAGGATCATTTTAATATCTTTACTCAGAAAATATTTCCACAAATTTCTGAGACTAGAACCTAGTTCATTAGCTCTTTCATTGTATGTTAAAACAAATTTTGCTTTATTTGTTTTATTCAATGTGCTGACACTACTACCTATGTTTGCACCCTCCTCCCCTTGCCCTCTTAGAATAGGACTATATTTGTTTCTTCTTCTTCTATATACTTCTTTTTGATGTTAGTTAACATTGATAGCGGGTACCCCTGTCAACAAACATTCCAATCAATGTATAAATTTCCTTCTTAAATAAATCATCATTACTGATTAATCTACATAGCCGGACCATCTGGCCCTTAACTACACCTCTCCTTTGGTGCAGAGGGTGACAACTTGTGTAGTGCAGCATCGAGTTTGAATAACTAGGTTTCCTGTAAATTGTACTCACCAGTCCTTCTTTGGTCTTAAATAAGGTAATGTCCAGGTAATTTACTCTCTCTTTGTTCCAGGTGTGTGTAAATCTAAGGAAATCTGTGGTTTCATTAATGTAAGAGCAAAATTCCTTAACACTTTCCTCATCCCCTTTCCAAAATATAAGGAGGTCATCTAAAAACCTACAGTACAAAAGAATGTTGCCCTTGTACTTTGAGTTTAACACAAATTGCTTTTCCCATGCCCATGATCATGAGTGTATTTTGGACAATGTAAAGCAAGTGCAGTACAGAAGTTTTGATGTAATGGGAAATTGTAGTAAGACACAGGATAGCAATGTATGCAAGACCTGTGTGCAATGTAAATATGTATGTGCCTGTAACTCATAATGAACCCAACAATATTTGTTTAAGTCAAGAATTTGCTTCAGCTAACACTGATGTGTTGGACGTATGTACTTCTTCATTATCATGTGACATTGTTAGAAGCAAAGGCTTCACAATATATAATTACACTGAAATGGATATTAGTGATGTGTATTTTGAACTGTTTAGCAAAGGTACAAACTTTGTGCCAAATTTCAAGCTAGATATTGCACAAGTTTTACTAAACTTAAAGTTATATATTAGGATGCTTAATTTGCAATTATATTTTGCTGGTCAGGGTTCATGTGCTATGATGTCTACAGACGAAAACGTATCTTTAGGGATCAAAAGAAAAAGTTGCTTCATGCCTCCCATAAACTCAGAGATCACTGGATTTGAACAGATGGTAGAATATGAGTTTAGGAAAATCTGTAGGCAAAAATCTGAGGTCAAGGATAATTTATCAGAGAATGAAAGAAAGGTTATACAAGAATTATGGTCAACACAGAAGGTTAGATGTATGAAACCAGACAAAGGGGGAGGAATGGTCATCATGAATAAAATAGTCTACAGTAGTTGTATATTCAGGTTGCTTGGGGAAGAAAACACATACACTAGAGCATCAATTAATGAAACTAATAGAGCATATAGAGGAATAGACATGTTTTTGTTTGATGCTTTACATCAAGGAGTTATTAATGAGGTTGAGTATGAGTTTCTTTGTGTGAAGTTTCCTACTATGCCCAAGCTTTTTGGAATCCCAAAGGTCCACAAAGGGACAGAAAATGTGCAGTTTAGACCAATTGTTTCTGCAAAGGGTTCCAAGACAGAACCAATGGCTGCATTTGTGGACCATTTTTGTAAAAAAAACATTAATGGATGCTGACCACATACTAAAGGATTTGTGGCATTGTTTGGAAAGGATAGGAAGTGTTAAGGGCATTGGGAATGAGATGTTTGGGTTTTTGACTGTCAATGTCATTAACTTATTCTCAGTGATACCACATCAAACTGGGCTGGAACTGTTTTATGACAGTCTTTTGACTAGTCCCAGTTTTGATAAAGAAAGACTGGAGATATGTCATGATTTGATGGAAATCATACTACATAATAACTTTATACAATTTGATGGAGAGATCTATCAACAAAAGACAGGGGTAGCGATGGGTGCCCGTTGTGCCCCTGTCTATGCTAATTTAGTGCTATGGGCATGGGAAAAGCAATTTGTGTTAAACTCAAAGTACAAGGGCAACATTCTTTTGTACTGTAGGTTTTTAGATGACCTCCTTATATTTTGGAAAGGGGATGAGGAAAGTCTTAAGGAATTTTGCTCTTACATTAATGAAACCACAGATTTCCTTAGATTTACACACACCTGGAACAAAGAGAGAGTAAATTACCTGGACATTACCTTATTTAAGACCAAAGAAGGACTGGTGAGTACAATTTACAGGAAATCTAGTTATTCAAACTCGATGCTGCACTACACAAGTTGTCACCCTCTGCACCAAAGGAGAGGTGTAGTTAAGGGCCAGATGGTCCGGCTATGTAGATTAATCAGTAATGATGATTTATTTAAGAAGGAAATTTATACATTGATTGGAATGTTTGTTGACAGGGGGTACCCGCTATCAATGTTAACTAACATCAAAAAAGAAGTATATAGAAGAAGAAGAAACAAATATAGTCCTATTCTAAGAGGGCAAGGGGAGGAGGGTGCAAACATAGGTAGTAGTGTCAGCACATTGAATAAAACAAATAAAGCAAAATTTGTTTTAACATACAATGAAAGAGCTAATGAACTAGGTTCTAGTCTCAGAAATTTGTGGAAATATTTTCTGAGTAAAGATATTAAAATGATCCTAGGTGATACCCCGGTGATTGTCTATGGAAAAGGAAAGAACTTGAAGAGTATACTTGAAAGAGAGGGTAGAAGCAACACTAGATCTGCCATGAGCAAATGTGGTTCCTGTAGAGGATGTAGATACATAGCAGTTGGGACGTACGTAAGTGTAGTGGGGTATCAACATACAATATCTTGTCCAGGTGCTTGTAATTGTAGCACCAAGAATTGTGTATATCTTGCTTCGTGTATGTCATGCGATGCATTTTATGTGGGCATGACTACACGAAGCTTGAAAACAAGAATAGGGGAACATGTTAGTTCAATCAGGAGAAAGGATGAGCACAATGCACTTTATTTGCAAAGTGCAGTATGTGGGAATTTTAACAAATTTTTATTTTTTATTATAGATAGGGTTAAGTCTAACATTCAGTGTGATGCACAGAACAGGGTAGCAAGGTTAGAAATGGAATGGCAGCTTAGGCTCAATGCTACCAGGCGCCCTGGGCTAAATGAATGTGTCACCATAAAGCCTCAGTTAAAATACTTAAGTAGTGTTATTTAGAGGAACTGCAATTTTATATTACATTTTTATATGTATATATATGTAGTGTATGACTATTATAAGTTTATTAAATGTTATGAATTGTTTTTTTAAACTAATACTTGGTTGTAAATGTATTCTTAAGAAATTGTCTGTTTGATTGATTTATTGATTAATTGGATGGGTGGGGAGAATGCATTCTTGCTTTAAATGTGGAGTGTTTCAAATATGGAGTGTTTTACTGTCAGACTCTGAAGAAGCCAGGTTGCTGGTGAAAGCATATGCTTAGTCTGTTGTTGGTTGAATAAATCTTCGTGTTTCAGATCTTGAGTATTCATTCAGTGCACACTGTGGTTCGAATTTCATTTTATTTTCTTGGTTGAACCTTTGTTGGTTCTGGTGGACTGTTTGGTTGAATACAGTGCCTTATGGTGCTGCAAGATCATGCTTGGGGTCATGTAGGATGCATCCTGTGATGTGATAAGCTCTCATGGTGGCTGTATACCATGACTTTGAGGTGGCAGTGGTGACCTGTTCCCTACATATAAGGAGAAGAGGGCAAGGTACTCAGGATGTCCTGATGTACTAATGGGGAGACAGGGGGTGAACCCTACACTGAATTTGTCAGGCATCACATATGCTATACCTACAGCACTTATATATCTGATGTCCTTGACCACCACTACTGAGCAGACCTGAGTGCTTCCTGTAATATTGAGACATATGTGAAGAAGGGAAGATGATTATCTGTAGTTGATGTCACCAATGTGGGCTGGTGGGGTTGCTTTGCAGGATTCCAGTAGTGATGTTATTTGGTAGTTCAGACTAAGGAGACATTGCGTCAGATGGGCACTTGCCCCTACTTTCTCTCAGACAGCAGTATGTCATCCCTGTTATAGAAACTGCTTATTGCAGACGCGCACCAGAAGGGTGTATGATTCCTTGCAGAGGATGGTGTAGTCTTGTCAGGTATACCTGACTCCATGCATCTATACAAATGCACATATAGCACTTTTGTGTATTTGTGATATTTGTGTCAGTTTCTACAGAGCGGGTGGGGCTGCAAAGCTGTGTATACCACCCCTAAGGAGGCTGTATTCAACCTTGGAGTTGTATGTATGTCTGACTCTAGCTCGATTGGTATTGTGGGAGATGGTGACTGCAGATGTCACCACTTTATGGTTGCTTTGACCACAGAGGATGACACTGTCAGGATGCTGCAGTGTTTACCCACTTTGTCTAATATCAACTCCAACAGACCTTCACCTTGTGTGGGGGTAGCACCTCGCTGCTCCAAGGTGTTTGCATTTCCACTGTTGATGGATTTCTGGGCATTTGAGTGCTGGCATGAGTATGTCTTCCAATGCATGCTTGGGTAGTTCAAGTAACCCAGGATCAGAGTACAGACCCGAATTCTGATACAGTTGATCAGGTCCATATAGGCAGAATGGGCTTCCTGGTCACATGTGGAGGCTGGTAGCTAGTTATGATGTGGATAGGTGTCTTGGTAATGGTGAACTGCCAATACAATGTCCCCTGTGCATCTTACTGCCTGTATGGCCTGGAGATATGTATGTTTTTCATATATAGTAAAACTCCACATCCCATGGCATTAGCGCTCACACTTTGGGGTCTGACTGTATGATAGGATGCGTGACCATGGAAGGTTGGGGTGCTGTCTGCAGCTTTAAACCATGTGTCTGTGATTGCACAACTGTCAGCATTTCCCAGGCTTATGAATGCTTGCAGCAAGGGCAGATTCATGTTTAGACTCCTAGCATTTAGCAGCATGGCCTTCAATGTGTGATGTGCTGACAGTTGTATGTTGGTAGTGTTAAATTCACCACATCTCTTAATAAAGAATAAAGGCACTATGGGGGTGGCAAGAACCATTGCCAGATGCATGAAGGTCAGTTGAGACAGATGGAGGCCATCTCTGGCAAAGCATCGTGGTCTGTTGATCATATCATCCCTGGCTCTCGGGTACTGGATCCCACTAGAATGGCACAGGATCACAAGCCTATTGTTAAGTTCAATCATTTCCTGATTGAATTGCAGCATCACTCTGGGTGACAGCGAAATGCTGCATAAGGCTATGGACATAACTGTGTGAGACACATAATCAGTGTGTTCAATCGTGTCACACTGCATACAGTCCTGGGAGGTATGTGTCAGGTCAGGCACACCAACATGGACTGTGACACACTCATGAGAGTACCTGTTGTTGAGAGACAGCAGTGTGTATGTGATATGGCAGATTCTGGCACCTGACTGACAAGTAACTGTGACCTTCCCCAAATTCAGCCTGGTGAGAGGCACATCTGTGTGTCTCACAATGGAGTCTAATATGTTTTATTTATGGTGATGCCTTCATGGCTGTGGGACACAGGTGTGTGGCTATGTGCGGTATGTGCTGTGGAGGGCTGTGTAGTTCACGTATGTCTTTGCCTCAGAGGTTTCCTTTGTTAGTGGATGTGTATGTCGCAGACCTCTGCATATGTTGGTATGTGTTGTGTAGGTGTGAGCTGTGCTGATTGTGATGACAACCTGTTCAGTGCCAGATACGCAGCCTTGACAGGGAGAGAGCATGGAGTGTAGGTTACTAATGTCATTGCATCTCTCACAAATTGTGTTCCTTGGTGGTGTTTGTAGATAGTTGTCTGCGTGCATGAGGCAGTTGCTACACTGTGCTTGGATGCCCATGTCAATAAGACTGACAGGGGAAACTGTAGGACATTGTGCAGCCATATATTCCAGACTCTGAGGGATGAAGGCCAGGGAGAACTAAGGGGTGGGCCTACAGCCCAGGTGTTAAAAACAGGAGTAGAAGGCTGACACCACTGCATAAAATGTAGACAGGCTATAAAAACGTAGTAATAGGAGCAACAGTAAAATGCAGTGGAACACCTAAGAGAACATGTAGCAAGTAGCAGGAAACAGCAAGACCAGGAGGGCAACACATGATGTATTGGCACTATGTTGCTGATAACCACATACATACTGTGATGATAGATTGCTGACAAATATGGATATGCAGGGTGTGTACATAATGGTAAGCAATGTATGTAGTCCTGTGGTGTGTTCCCCTCTTCTTGTCTTTTAGGTGTGATGTACTGATGCAGGAACCCACCATTTTCAGATACGGCAAATGCTGCCATACTCAAAGGACTGAGACTCCATCACCAGATCCTGCTGTGGAGGAGTTTCCATAATCAGCAGCAATGCATTGCACAGTGGGCAGACCTTGTGGCATCAGTGAATCATGTTGGGCAACAGGAAAGGAGCTATGAGCAGGTCCAACACTGTGCCACAGACATGATAAATTATGCATGGCAAAGGGCTGCAGCTATGGCCAGAGGCTATGCTGGCACCAATGGATGGTCTGCAATACTACAACCACTCTTGGCCACAAAGGAGTTCCTGGCAAACTTGGGTCCAGCCAACAACTCACAAAGATCCATCACACCATATGTCATGGAGGTGGGTGGCACAGATTCCACAGCAGAGGACCATCCAGGTAAGCCTCCTGTGGTCATCACATTAATACTGTAGCAGTCATAGTGGCAGCCTCTGCATACCTGTACACAGATGTCAGATTGTTCTGCATTTGTGGGGGGGGGGGTTGTAACACACACATATGAAAACATATTGAGAATGTCAGCAATATGGGCAGAATCACAGTTCATAGTGTACATGTTGATATATGCATATATTATTCTGTACCAATGCCACATTTGTGTCTGCTGACAGTACCTATCCCCTAAAGTTCCATAGGTACCTGTATTGTTGCCAGATTCCATCATTCTGTAGCTGGTGAGTGTGCAACTGTATTGTCATGGCTGATCTATACCCTAGGCATGTTAAGGGCTGCCAGTTTGCTGTGGACATACCTGTTAAGCTTAACCATATTGTAATACTTGTATGTTCAGTTGTGGAGGGGTTCACTGCAGTGCATTACGTTGGTATTCACAGTAGCATATTTGCAGGAACTGTAACATATCCAGACATAGTTTTGTGAAGGTTTAGGCAGTCTGCTATACAGATGGGGCATTAGTATGGTGGAAAAGGGTGCACTGTGTGAAAGGTGAAGGTCCATCATATACACTGTTATGTCACATATCTCACAGGTGTATAGTACTAGCAACATTATCTGGACATAGCTGCACTAAATTTGTTGAGGGCCTGTCTTGTCTGTGTCTGCTGTGGTCTGCTTTTTTGTTGTGCATGAGATCAGTGATATAGTGTGGTATGTATAACACAGTTGTGGCACCTCACGTGTGTGTGTGTGTGTGTGTGTGTGTGTGTGTGTGTGTGTGTGTGTGTGTGTGTGTGTGTGTGTGTGTGTGTGTGTGTGTGTGGAGCAGCAGACATAATAGTGCATGAGTAATGTAGTCATGTTGTCTTCCTCCTCACAGGTGACCATGGGGGTTGGAGTGTGTCCTCCTCACAACCTGATGTCAGTGTGTCATCAGACTCTGTTGATCATGATGGCCATAATGAGGCACAGGTGGTGTTGTTGGGGCTGAATCTGTGCCATGTGTTGACATCCCACTTCCTTCCCCAATGTCCCCACACACATTCAGTATACCCACATATACCCAGTCCCCTGCAGCCACAGATATTGGACAGTCTGAGGCTGGTGGCATTGAACAGGAGAGTGTGGCAACTATGGCATGTGTGTGTGTGGACAGTAGCCATTGTCAGGGAGCTGTTGACATCCCACACAGGCAGATTAACAGGGGTGCTCAAAGGAGGAATGCTGGCCATCCAGCATGTGTCAGAGGTGTCATAGCACATGTCACCTGACGCATGTTTCAGTCCATCCTAGAGGCACAGGCACATTCTTAATGCAACACCAGACAGATGCTCAGGATTATGAGTGTGTCACTGCCTGGCATCCATGACTCCATCCATGGCATTGGTGATGCCCTACATCATTTTGCTGATGTAGTGGATAGACAGTAGGGTGAGACATTGTCACTTCTTAAGTGTGCAATGTCCGTGCAGGAAATGTAGTGGGAGTAGTACATTGGACACATGGACATAGGTTAGCAAGAACATCAGCTGAGAGCCCACATGGCTGTGAACAGTCACACTCCTGTAGTGGCAGTGCCAACAGCAATATTGAAGGGAGGGTGCTGTACACACCATAGCTTGGCAGGCCATGGGCACGTGGTTCTGGGTGGTCCCCAAGGGACACTGATCCAGCAGACACCAGTCACCATCAGCAAGCAGTACCGCATCTGACCTTGGCCATGGTGGTACCAGTTGCACTCCTGGTGGGACCAGTTTCCATTTTCGTGTTTTGAGATGGTGAACTGTACATTCTGCCATGTATGGCTAACAGCTGTCCAACATACCCTCATGTAGGGCAAGCATGTGCCTTGACTATGTACATTTACACAATCACACATCACTGTCACATGCAGGTCACCACCAGACACACACACACAGCTCCTCTCCATGGCCCAGCTGAGCAGCACCTCTACACACACACACACACACACACACACACACACACACACACACACACACACACACACACACACACACACACACACAATGTCCATTGTGTGGCACAGCCTAGGCCTCTGGCAACCACACACCACACCCTGTGCATGTGATGATACCTGTGCCACATTGCTGTCATCCATTTCATCGATGCAGGGACATACTAATATGTGTCTGATGCACAGGGTGACTATAATACAGTTACTGACAGTTAGTAGTGCAGTAGTGTTGTTAGAAAAATATGTATTAATGTTAATATTAGCAATATGCTTAGTGCATTTAGAAGCTTGAAAAGAGTTAACACATTTATTCTATTTCATACTGCATAAATTTGTATAAACTACAGTTGCTTTCTGACCTTGTACTGTTAGCTAAAATCTTGCTTGTGCCTTCGAAATTTACTGAGAAGCAGGTGATTTCTGCTTGCGTTAGGAAAATAATGAATAGAACAATACTACTTGTATGAAACTTAGACAAGAAGTTCCGCTGTGCCATGAGAAAATACACAGCTGTAGAAGTTACAGATAATTAGTACAAAGTCTGCTTGAAAATATGAACTGCAATCAGCATTTGCTTGTATCTGTATTAGAAAAGTACCTTGAAAAGTAACACTGTACAATAGATGCTTGTAAATGGATTAATGGTCACCAAGGCCAGGTTGTTTTTCTGAAAGGTTTCTCACAAATCTAGTCATGTCAGCAGAAAATCTGAAGTAGCATCTGCTGTAGAACAATGCTAAAAGTTGTGTTTGATTACGTCAGCTTAGAAGGCCATGTCTTGTAAAATAGTATAAGAATGAACATGCTTCCTGTTAGTAGTTAGACAAATCTTTGTATTTGCATGTTTTTGTCTCCTTGCTGCAAGTAAATTAAAGTGCCTTAACTGAACCTTACGTGTATTGGTCTTTGAAGTTTTTTCCTTTGACAGATTGGTCCTTCGGACCGGAAACCTTCACTTTGCCTCGGATCAAACAGGCCAGGTGGCTTGAAACCGTACGGGGAAGAAACCACATCGGTGGTTCTTACTTGAAAAGTCCTCTGACTGAATTGTCATACAAAAGAGGCCAGCCACTTTCTGATCTGCGACTGAAGGACGGGTTTACTTGACCAGGTGATCAATCACGAAGGCTCAGGTAAGGTGAATCTACCTTCTTTTTCTGTTTTAGATCAGGGACTATATTTGTATCTGTTCTGGTAAGACTTTATTTTTAAGTCAGGGACAGAAAGTTTACTGTCTTGTCATAGATCAGGGAAACAGAGCAGGTAGACAGTCATTCTAAAGAGACTATAAAAACATCCGTGGTACCACGTTAAAAATAAGGAGTTATGTAACGATTAAAAGGGTAGAACAAAATGGGTAATAATTGTACAAAAAGGTCCCAAAATCCGCCGTTAACCGAAGACGCGAAATACATGCAGTCACAGCGTGCTGATAATATTAAATACTACTCAAAATGGGTTAATAAGTGTGAGTTTGATGGTAAACTAGAAAAATCCTCACTTGTCAAACTTGTCAAACAACTTAAAACTGATTCTAGAGGTCAGGTAAAAAAGCAACGTCAATTAGGAATTCCTCAGGCACACAGGTGGATTGAGGAAGTAAACCGAAGGGAACAAAAGATTAATAATTCAAAAGCAATGTTTTTAGATAAGGAGGACAATAACTTAGTAATAGCGTCAGCCCCTCTGCCTCCTTTACCAGAATATGAGGCAAGTGAACAAATTAGTCCACCCCTGCGATATCCTGCTGTCATTGCAAGTAGAGACATTACAAAAGTGAAACCATTTGTTAGAGAGCCCGTCGAGACCAGGTCTCCAACACGGGCAGGAAACTCGAAAGGGGACATTGAGTTATATCAAATGGGTAGAAATTCACGATTTATGAGTGAAGAAGAAATATGCCCACTTATACAAGTGCCTAATCCTCAGGCAGGGCAAGAAGGTCAGGACCCAACTATTCTAGTGTATAGACCCTGGACTCCGGAAGACATCCGGAAAGCCACTGAGGGAATTCCCCATCCAAAAGCTAATTTTAGAAAGTTCTTAGAAGATTTGCAAGGAATGAGGCTGAGTTATAATTTAAACGGAGAAGAGGTAGAAAAAGTAGTCAGACAAATTGTGGGACCAGATTGGCACATGATTAGTGGCGACTAGAATCCCCGTGATATTGCGCTCAGGCCCCTCCCACATAGCAGCGCAGAGTTAGACAACAGAGTGAAAGGTCTTACAGACCGAATCTCTGAGAAATGGAAGCCTAGGGCAGACTGGACTTGCATTAATCAATGCATCCAACAGGAAGGTAAAGCTATTGACCGGTATTATGCCAGACTATTAGAATGTTTTAATAACCATTGTGGAATGCAGGTTCCTGAAGATCAGACACACGATTCCCCATACGAGCAGCAGTTAAAGAATGCATTTTTGAAAGGCAGTATTGCACCTATAAGCAGCTTTATTACAAACCACATGGTAGATCATCGTACAAGCAGGTTACAATCATTGCTTGAATATGCTAGGCATGCCGAAAGGCATTTTAATAGCAAAAAGAAAAAGAAAGCCCAAGTATTTTCTGTAGAAGATGGAGCAGAAGTTTATGTAGTACAGTCCGGGCAAGAGAAATGCCCAGGGAAACAAACAATCTGATCAACGATCAGAGGACTTTGAAGGGTGAAAGAAAAGGGGTGAATGTTTTAAATGTGGTAAGAAAGGACACTTGGCAAGGGATTGCAAGAAAAACAAGAAGGCAACCACGGAGGATAAGGAGGGTGAGGACTGACTATATGGTAGTCAGGAATAACTAGAAGGGGATAGCAGAGAAAGGACAAATGAGTATATGATAGATGGAGTAGAGAATGTGACAGAAGAAATTGAGGAAGTGCAAGAAGTCATAGATAGTGAAGAAAATGAAATATTGGATTTGGCTTTATTGAGCTTAGAGCTCTATTTAGCAGACACAAAACCAGAAGTTACACTCCTGGTAGAAGGGAGGGAAGTCAGATTCTTGTGTGACTCAGGGGCATCATGGACCCTGGTACATCCCTCCAAACTGCCAGAGAATTCAGAGTCACCTGATTACATATTAGTGAAAGCAGCTAATGGACAGCTGTATCGGGAGCCCCGCTCCCATAATATTGTGATAACTGATCCTGTTTCAGGATTGACCTAGAAAAGCAAAATTGTTGTTTCTGCAAAATGTCCAGTAAACCTCTTGGGCAGAGACCTTATGCAGCTATTTGGTATAGCAGTAGTTCCGACTATGCAAGGTATGGAAGCCCAGCAACAAATTGATACCTTTGCAGTGCAATCGGAGGGTGAAATGTTTTATTGGTACAGCCAGGACTTGGTTACGACTGGTCCAGGAGTGGTGACCGAGGAGTTGATGAACGTAGCCATCAGCAAGTTCCCCTCCCTTGACATTGATAAACAGCATTTGTTGCACTGTACTCTGTATTATTGTAATACACCAGGACCTGATAAGGAATATGAGCAAGAATTGTTTAGAAATCGTGCAAACAGATTGGTATTACGTAATCTGTACTGGGACACAGAAGGGAACAGTGTAGTCAGCTGTTCATTGCCCCAGGAGTTCTTTGCACTTTATAAATCTAATTGATTACCACATGTTAGCTTAACTACGGACAAAAATGTAAAATGGGTAGACTTAGGAGAAAAAGTCATGAGATGGGAAAAACAGACAGAGTTAGAACTGTCAGAACAGGGAATACAAGTGCAGAAACTGAATTGGATAACTCAGACCCACCCAGCTGTACACTTGCAGTCTAGCAAGGACAGTTGATTGGCACTCCTATTGAAGGAGGAAGAGAATGCCTTACATAATATACCAGAAAATCTCTGGTCAACAAGGAAATCAGATGTAGGACTTATTCGTACAGCAGAACCAGTTACTATTATGCCAAAGTCAGCATTTAGACCACAAAAGAGACAGTATCCCTTAAGAAAAGATGCAGAGGTAGGAATCAAACTTATTATAGCAGCTTTACTTAAGGAAGGGGTGCTGGTGGAATCTCCTGATTCACCATGTAACACACCCTTATTTCCTGTTAAGAAAGCAAATGGAGAGTGGCGTATGGTCCAAGATTTACAAGCTGTAAATGATGCAGTGATACCCAGGGCACCTACGGTGCCAGACCCACACACCCTGTTGAATGATTTAAAACCTCAACAGAAATATTTTTCTGTGATAGATATCAGCAATGCGTTCTTTTCGATACCGATACACCCTGACAGCCAGCATTGGTTTGCATTCACATTTCAGGGGAAAAGGTATACATATACGCGACTACCACAGGGGTATTGCGAAAGTCCAACAATATTCTCACAAGAAATGGCAAGCAACTTGGCGGGATTTACCCCACCAAGAGGTAGTCAGATTTTGCTTTATGTTGATGATATCCTGCTGGTGTCCCCCACCCAGCAAGATTGTAAAGAAGATACCATAGCACTATTACAATTTTTAGCCACTGAAGGACATAAAGTAAACAAAAATAAACTGCAAGTTTGGAAAAAACAAGTTAAATACCTAGGATATGTAATATCCAAGGAAGGTAGGACATTAGATGAGGACAGAAAAATAGCGATTTTGCAAGCACCAAAACCCACTACCAAGAAGGAAATTATGTCCTTCCTGGGTATGACTAATTTTTGTCGGAGTTAGATTCCAAAATATGCCTTGGAATCTGCACCGATGACTAACCGGATTTATAAAAAGCCTATGGCAGCACAGGATTTATTACAATGGACACCAGAAGCAGAATCTGCTTTCTGCAAATTGAAACAGTTAATAGCGTCCTCATTAGTTTTGGGATTACCAAACTATCATAAATGTTTTTTCCAAACTGTAGATTGTAAGCAAGGTTATATGACATCAGTGTTAACACAGCAGCATGGGGACAAGCAACACCCTATTGCTTATTATTCATCACAACTGGACCCAGTGGCATGGTCTTTACCTCATTGTGTACAAGCAGTAGTTGCAGCTGCAATGGCAGTACAGGCTTCGGCCTCAGTAGTGTTGTTCCACCCTCTCACATTGAGAGTGCCTCATGCAGTTGCGATTATTTTACTGCAAGAGAAGGTAGCATATCTTTCCCCTGCTAGGCATCTTTCTTGTATGACTATATTGTTGAGCCAACCTCATATGACAATCGAATGATGTACGACTTTGAACCCTTCTACCTTGCTCCCAACCCCTGCAGATGGCACACCACACAGCTGCCTGCAGGTGATTGAGCAAAAGACACTGCCTACAAAAGACCTTACGGATGTTCCCTTGGATGATGCCGAGGTGACATACTACGTGGACGGCTCATGCAAAAGGGGTCCTGCAGGACAGAACCTAGTAGGATATGCAGTAGTTTCTGACACAGACATTATAGAAGTGAAATCTTTTCCACATACTTTATCTGCACAGGCAGCAGAATTGATTGCCTTGACACGGGCATGTACCTTAGCAAAGGGTAAATGTGTAAACATTTTTACTGACAGCCAGTAGGCTTTTTCTACTGTACATGTTTTTGCGCAACAGTGGAAAAATCGAGGAATGATAACATCTACTGGCAAACCAATCAATCATGCACAGTTTATTTTAGATCTTTTAGAATCTAGTCAGTTACCTCAGAAAGTAGCTATTTGTAAATGCACAGCTCATACCAAGCAACAGGACAGGATTTCAAAAGGTAATGCGAGAGCTGATACAGCTGCAAAGCAGGCAGCTTCAGAAGTATTTCTTTTGAATGAGGAACTACAACCCTCTGAGATTTTAGACTTAGAAATGTTAAAGACAATGCAAACACTTACTATGCAAACTGAAAAACAAGGATGGGTAAAACGAGGAGCAATTCTCGAAAAGGGGCTGTACATCTCTAAAGAAGGAAAACCGATATTGCCGTCTAATTTGTTTAGATATGCAGCTTTGTTGAGCCATGGGCAATGCCATGTCTCAACAGGGGGGATGGTACAGCTGGTGAACCAAGTGTTCATGACGTACGGATTTACAAACTACTCTAAAAAATGTTGTTTGTTATGCCACATCTGTAATAAACATCATGCACAAGGGGCGTTAAAGCCCAAGCAATGGAGTTTCCCTACACCACCGTATCCGTTTCATACTATTTGTGTGGATTTCATAGAGTTGAATAAATGTGAAAATAAGAAGCATTGTCTTGTCATTGTAGATATGTTTTCCAGATGGGTGGAAGCCTTTCCGACTAAAAATCCAGATGCTATGATGGTGGCCAAAGTTCTTGTTAAAGAAATCATCCCTAGATTCGGCATTCTGGAAAGGATCTACAGTGACAACGGCACACACTTTGTGAATCAGACCATACAGCAGTTAAGTAAACATTTTTGCATTTCTCTAAAGAATCATTGTGTGTATCACCCGCAATCAGCAGGGCTAGTAGAGAGGCATAATGGGATTTTAAAGAGTAAGCTAAGAAAATTAATGATAGAAACACAGAGAAACTGGGCGTACTGTCTGCCTCTGGCACTGTTGAGCATGAGAACTGTTCCGAATGCAAAGGATTGACTCCTTTTGAAAAGCTCTTTGGAAGGGCTTACTATATACCTCAGTGGAAATCTCTCATGCCCGCAGACCAGGAAGCTGACAGTACATTAGCAGAGTATATGCGTAATTTGTTAAATTCTAAACATTTGTTGCAGTTAAATTCTGTTTCAGATAAAGAACGAACCAGACCATCAGACATAGCAGTGCCCCCTGGAGCGTGGATCTGGCCGAAGATAGTTAAGAGGAAAAATTGGGCGTCTACGAAGTGGGAAGGTCCATATCAAGTGCTTTTGTCAACACCCACTGCAGTCAAAATTGCGGAACGTGCCTCTTGGATCCACTTGACGCACTGTAAATTAGTTAACAACTTTGAACTGGACAAAAACCTTGTTACATGCCAAGAGCAAAAATGAGTCCAGAAGAAACAGGAATGCAGAACAACCCTTTCCTCAGAAGTATTGCATAATCATCCTGTTAACTGCATTTGTGACAATAATCTTTTTGTTGTGGCCTTTTCTTTTCCCAGCCACACAGACTGAACTGAATAAACGTGAAGCGTTACTCATAAACTGGCATCCAAACTTTAACACTTACCAGGCAATTAAATACGTGTATGCTGAGACTTTCAATGTTTCAAATTGCTGGATTTGCACAGCTTTGCTGACAGCATACGG
The DNA here is from genome assembly GCF_019279795.1 of Protopterus annectens. Classification (NCBI taxonomy): domain Eukaryota; kingdom Metazoa; phylum Chordata; order Ceratodontiformes; family Protopteridae; genus Protopterus; species Protopterus annectens. The sequence continues at coordinate 1,223,375,189 of NC_056732.1, forward strand.
GGGTTATTAATGACTACAGTCCTCCTAGGGGTCAATGAGACCTGGGAGAACTTGATTTATGATACCTCAGCCATTACAGCACAAGATAAAATAGCATTGCACTTGTCTGTTCCACAAAAGGGAACTGTGTGTTTTTATAAAAATGATACTGTTCAGGTGGGTTGGAGCAATTGCAATGTGACTTTTCCTTATAGATGTTACACTAAAGGTAACAAAGTAGATCTTTATTGTAATACAAACTATGATTCATTTCTTGGATTAATGCACAAAACACTTTATGAAGTAAAACATAATTCTGTTCTTTATAAACAGCTATCTATAATTGATAGAAAAATGTTTCATGCAGGGCAAGTCTACATTCATAGCAAGGTTGCTACTAAAGTAGAGGATTGTTATTTTGTGTGTGGCAGAAAGGCATACAAATGGTTACCTGAGCATTGGTCTGGCAGTTGTTTTTTGGGTTACCTGGTTCCGGCCATACGACACACTGCAGTTTTGCCTCATGGAAAAATTTGAAATGTCCGAGAAGTCGTCAAGAAACCTGTAAATCCAGTGGGACAAATCGATGCGCGTTGGAAAGACCATCACTCTCTAGGCAAAGGACTGACACACATGGACTTGAGTGATAGCGTTATATCGTGGGCAGGCATATCACCAGCATATGGAGCATGAAATCAATCTGGGAGATGAGAAAACTGTCGAAACATCTCGAAGTAATGAGCAATGCAACTTTTTCTGCTCTTGAATTGGTGACTGATGAACTGAATGCTATGAGAAATGTAGTGCTCCAAAACCGCATGGCTCTCGACTTCACCCTAGCAGCGAGAGGTGGTACATGCGCTTTAATCCAAGAAGAATGATGTTCATATATTCCTGACCATAAACAGGAGATAGACAATCATCTTGAGGTAATTCAGCAAGTGTCGGCCATGACCAAACCAGGCCCAAACCCACTGATGGATTTTTTCCAGAAATGGTTTGGGGGGTGGGGTACTATCCTAATGAACATCCTGATTGCCATTTGTGTAGGTATGCTCCTACTGGGAGTATGTGTTTGTTGTGGTATCCCCTGCATGAAAAGACTGATTAAAGACCTTATAGACATGTCGGTTTCTGAAACCTTATATCAAAGTACTGAGTTTAAAGAACTGTTAAAAGACTAAAAAGCTTTCATAAGTTTAAACTGAATGACTCTCTTAACTGCAAATCCTGAGTGGAAGAGGTTAGGAGAAGAAAACAAACTGTTTATGCTTATTTTGGAAGTAGAATAAAAGTATTAATAGGGGGGAATGTTAGAAAAATATGTATTAATGTGTGTATTAGCAATATGCTTAGTGCATTTAGAAGCTTGAAAAGAGTTAACACATTTATTCTATTTCATACTGCATAAATCTGTACAAACTGCAGTTGCTTTCTGACCTTGTACTGTTAGCTAAAATCTTGCTTGTGCCTTGGAAATTTACTGAGAAGCAGGTGATTTCTGCTTGCATTAGGAAAATAATGAATAGAACAATACTACTTGTATGAAACTTAGACAAGAAGTTCCGCTGTGCCATGAGAAAATACACAGCTGTAGAAGTTACAGATAATTAGTACAAAGCCTGCTTGAAAATATGAACTGCAATCAGCATTTGCTTGTATCTGTATATTAGAAAAGTACCTTGAAAAGTAACACTGTGCAATAGACGCTTGTAAATGGATTAATGGTCACCAAGGCCAGGTTGTTTTTCTGAAAAGTTTCTCACAAATCTAGTCATAGGTTCATAGGTTCATAGGTAGGTACTAGGCTATCGGCCCTAGGGGCCCATACAAGCCTAGCCAAAAAATGTACCCTGGTTTTCGCCACCGAAGAAAATTATTTTCCTATGCCCCTGTCGAGCAGAGCCACAGAAGTGATCCCCGGGGTGAATTTCCCATTTCCCATCCAATCATCAAGATTTTTCTTGAAGAGTGCTAATGAGGAGCTCTGTTTGACATAGATAGGTAGTCTGTTCCAGAGTATGGGAAGTCTCTGGGACAGGAATCTATCCCTCCAGCATGTTCTGTTTATTGTGGTGACAAGGTTAAGGTCCCTAGAGCGTGTAGCTCGTAGGGATTGGGATTTCTTTAAGTGGAGCATATCCAACAGCTCTGGGTTTGACATAGCTTTGTATGTTAGGCAGAGATCGCCCCTGAGTAGGCGATATGTGATGGAGTAAAGCTGTAGTTTTTTGAGATGGTCTGCATAGGGCATCTGTTTGAGGCCAGTAATCCTCTTTGTGAGGTATTTCTGTGGTCTTTCCAGTTGTTGCAGATGTCTTGTGAGGTACATACCAAAAGGGGTGTTGTACTCTGTAATGGGTCTAATGAGTGATGAGTAGAGGGGAACAATGACCTCTTTTTTTCTGGATGAGAATCCTTTTGTGATGAAATGAGCCACGTAGAAGGATTTCCTGACCACTGTGTCAATGTGATTATCAAAGGAGAGACTACTGTCCACCTGTGTCCCAAGGTCTCTTATCACATTTTTGGCATTAAGTAGACTACCAGCTATGTGGTAGTTCATGGGTACAGAGTTTTTACCAAAGGGGATGACAATACACATTTTGGCATTGAGCTTCAGGCCATGGCTTTGACACCAGGAATCTGTGTCAGTGAGGCCCTTTTGTAGTTTGTCCACATCGTTAGGAGTTTCGATTATGGCTCCTAGTTTGCAGTCATCTGCAAACTTTGTTAGCCAAAGACCTTCTGTGTTGGCCTGCACTTCAGAGAAGTAGATACCAAACAGGAGAGGACCCAGGACTGAACCCTGTGGTACTCCACTTGTCACTGGTCTGATGTCGGATTTGGAATCCGCTACTTTCACAGTGTGAGTTCTGTCCGTGAGCCAGTTGGCAACCCATCTTATGACATAGGGATTTATACCTAGTTTAGTGAGCTTATCTATAATTCCAGAGTGGGGGATGGTGTCAAAAGCCTTGGCGAGATCTAGATAAGCTGTGTGAACCATTTTACCATCATCTATGGCTTTGGTGACTGCTTCAAAGAAGTCAATCAGGTTTAGGAGACATGATCTGCCTTTTACAAATCCAAACTGAGTAGGGTCCAGAGTTTGGAGATTACCAATTTCTTTGTTTATGAGTTCCATGATGATACATTCCATGGCCTTGCAGACCAGGCTTGTCAGGCTAATGGGGCAGTAGTTCCCGGGGTCTGTCGTGGCTCCCCTTTGTGGAGTGGGATAACTGTCGCGGTGCGCCATTCAGTGGGTACAAAGCCTGAGGTGAGGCTATGATTGAACATGGTACTTAGGTAGGGTGCCAATTCATTCTGTAGTTCGTGTAGAACTCAGCCTGGGATATTGTCAGGTCCCATGGATGCTGTGTTCTTGGCTTTGGAGAGTGTGTTTTTTACCTGTGCAGCCATGATTATAGGAACTTTGCATTCTTCCAGTATAGAGATGGGCTCTCTAGGGGGTGAGAGGGGGGTAAAGTTAGCACTGAACCTATCTGCTAGGATGTTGGCAATATCAGTTGGTTCTGTATATTTAGTGCCATTATGCTGTAACTCAGAGCAGATCTGAGTGTTCCCATTTAGATTCTTGACATAGCTATAGAATGCTTTGTGGTTGTCTTTAGAGTCAGTGGCAATTTTGTTTTCGTAACTAGCTTTGGAGGATTTTATGAGGGATCTCAACTTCTTATTGAGGTTGACCAGGGAGTTCCTCCAGTCATGGGATTTTACTCTTTTTTGCAACAGTTTCTTTCTTCTGTTGTAGAGTTTGTTTATGGCAGAGGACCACCAGATTGGCTTCCTTTTTTTGGAGGATAACATCTTGGTTCTATTAGGGATAGCATGATCCATGCACTCGTGTAAGTGCTTATAAAGTGTATTTGTGTAGGATTTGGCAGTCATACATCTATTGTCCGTCTGCATGGGTGTCATGAAGTTTGCCACTTCTTTCTTAAGAAGTGTGAAGTTGGCTTTTGAGAAGTTTTTTATGATGGTTTCCCTAATTGGGGCTGGGGGTGGGATGTGGATGTCTAGGCTGATTAGCTTGTGGTCGGATCTGACCAATGAGGAATTGACCACTGGTGTGGAACACCGGTTTCCCATGTTGGTGATGACCAGGTCTAGGATATTGCTGCCCCTGGTGGGGGTGTGAATAAGTTGATCCAAGGCATTGGAATTTATGAATTCTAGAAAACGTTGAGCAAAAGAGTTGGTACATGAGTAGTTTTCCCAGTTAATGGTGGGGTAGTTGAAATTGCCCATTATTAGGGTGTTGGGTTGTACCCTAATACTTTCCAGTGTATCAAGAAATGAGGAGTGTGAATCCTGGGGCATGGTGGGGGGTCTGTAGCAAGCTACAATTTGGATTGCGGTCTTGCCCAGAGTTAGTTGCACTTGGATAATCTCGGATGCATTATCCTGTGCAACTAGCCTGGAGGTGTGGATATCCTTAATGAATATGGACACGCCTCCGCCTTTAGTGCTTCTTTCTGGGTTAGGTGGCCGAAAGGTGTGGTATGAATTGAAGCTTGGTAATGCAGGGGTGCTCTCTGGAGCTTTGAACCAGGTCTCTGTAACTGCACAGATGTCAATGTTCTCCATTTTAAGGAGTGCCTCGAGTGAGTGCATTTTGAGGTTTAGACTTCTAGCATTGAGTAGCATTACCCTCAGATTTTGCTTGCTTGTACTGGTTACGGTGGTGAATTTGTCATTTGAACCTTGCCTAAAAAAGGCACTATAGGGGTGGCAGCAGAAAATCTGAAGTAACATCTGCTGTAGAACAATGGTAAAAGTTGTGTTTGATTACGTCAGCTTAGAAGGCCATGTTTTGTAAAATAGTATAAGACTGAACATACTTCCTGTTAGTAGTTAGACAGATCCTTGTATTTGCATGTTTTTGTCTCCTTGCTGCAAGTAAATTAAAGTGCCTTAACTGAACTTTACGTGTATTGGTCTTTGAAGTTTTTTCCTTTGACAAGTGTTATGCCCTGTAAGGTGTTGTCTGCTGGCATGTTTCATGAGTACACATCACAGTGTATGTACATTTGTTCCATGATGGTGCTTTGATGTTAGCATTGCTTACTGACCCTTGTATCCTCGACCTGTTCTGTTTCTGTTCCAGGTATTTATGCTGTGGAGAACTGCAACCAATACAGCAGATCAGGATGGCATTTTGGCAATGCAGGAATGTGACATCACCAAGGTATGGCTGTACATGTGCATGGTTAACTAGGTGCATATGTGTAGGACAGTATGTCAGGGACAATGAAGGCAGACAGTGTAATCTTGTATGCATATCCCTTGACACAGCATGTTACTCTTGATACATGTCATGTTCAGTAGGATCATAGGTTCATAGGATCATAGGAGGTTACTACAGTAATAGTCCTGGGTCACTAACAAGCCAAGACATTAGTTTATCCCTAACAGAATTATCTATCAGCACCTGTTGCCCCTGTCATTGAGGGATATAGGTGGGACTCCTGAGATAGATTTGTGGTATCCCATCCACTCATCATGGTTGCAGTTGATGAGGGTCTGCATGGTACTCTGTTTGACATGTATGGGAAGTGCATTCCTGAGATGGGGCAGCCTTTGGGAGACAAACCTATCTGTCTGGCAGGCTTTGTTGATGTCACCTATGTGATTCAAGCCTGTTGTACTGGTAATGTGCGGAAAGTATACTCACATATATGGGGCAGCTGTTGAAGGGCAGAGTCCAAAATTGAGTTGTAGGCATGCCACAGCCCTCCTCTGGGCAACCTGCCTGATACTGAGTGGGGCACTACCGATTAGAGGCTGTCTTCATGGGACAGGTGTTAGAGGCCATGAATTACCTTTGTGGGTATTACCATGACCTTTACAGTTGGGGCAGATATCTGGATAGGTACATATCAAATGGGCCATTGTACTAAATTATTGTTCTATTGGCTGAGGACTATACAGAGATAATGTCCACTTTTTTTCTGGATGCACTCCCTTTACCTATAAGTTGCACCACATACAAGGCCTTTCTGACCACTGCCACTGCATGATGGTTGAATGCGACATTGTTGTCACACTGAGTACCTAGGTCTCTCAACACACATTGTGTGTTTATGGGGTTGCCAATGATGTGGCAAACAGTGGGGCTGTGTCCTTGCTATATGCTATGATGGTACTGTTTTCTGCATTTAGCTTGAGGCCAGGACATTGGCACCAGTCTGTGCTCTATGTAAGACCCTGTTGCAGTGTGTTAACATCATTTGGTGGGTCAGTGTCAGACAGCACACAACTTACAGTTGCCACAGCCTTTGTACCTCCGTGTGTGGGTGGTGGCGGTTAGCATACATGTGGGTTATGTAGGGGCAGCAGCTACTCACAGGGCCTCAACATATATACATATTTCACACACATAGGCAACACAGAGTAGGTTGCCACCATAATGAATGCCCAATGTGGGACACTTCTTGTAGTAGCATGACAGTTGGCAGGACAAACCATACCCGTGGCAAGTGCAACGGACAGGACTTCTCTTGGTCTGCCAATATGACATCTTATTTTTGAAGCATTTCCCTAGGTTATGCTATGTCTCAGAACATTCAAGTGTTTCTGATGTAAAATGACTGGTTTATGCAACTATTACACACATGTAGGAAATGTTTGTTGTCTTGCATTCTTGGGACCTCTGTATTGTTTTAGTTGTTTTCACAGGACACACTTGACCAAACATGGACTGCAACCTGCACGGTGGGACAGGTGTTGGGCCTAACACAGTCACACTGCTGTAAGAGGATATGCGTACAGACACACACACACACACACACACACACACACACACACACACTCATGAACCACCTTTGTTGAGAGTACAACTCCTACCTGTCTAGTTGTACATACTATAGCGCTACATACATATCGCATGCACCACAAAACTTCCATGTTTTTGTAGTGTTAGACACTACTATTCAGGTGGATGACATCTGCAGGTGCTGTAAAGGTTGCCACTGGGGGAGTTAACAGATTTGCACAGGCCCTTAAAATGGTATAACCATTACACATAAACACAGGGAAGACAGCCACAGTGCTGCAAGGGGATACACACACACACACACACACACACACACACACACACACACACACACACACACACACACACACACACACACACACATACACTCACACAGTTGCCAGTTCTGAGATTAGAATTCCTACCTATCTAGTTGTGTGTACTATAATGCTATGTATTTATTGCATGTGCAATGGAGCTTATGTACCTGGATAGTAACTGTGCATCTAAGGTGGATGACATCAGCAGGATCTGTAAAGTAGGCCAATGGGGGGGGGGGTTCACAGGTAGGCACAGGCTTTAAAATGTATTGGCATTGCATAAACATAGGCAAGAAATAAACACAGCAGCAAGGGAATATACTTACACACATGTACACTCACTCACTGAGTAGCTGTTGCTGGGATTAGAACCACTACCTATCTAGCTGTATACACTATAATGCTATGTAGTTATCGCATGTGCCACAGCACTTATGCATGTGGATAATATCTGCCACTGCTGTTGGGGTGGATGACATCAGTGGTGCTGACAGAGAGACCACTGTTGTGGAAGACAGTAGTCACATGGCCATAAATTGAGTGACCATTGCACAGACATAGACCTGTTGGGCATGTGTATTCTGCTGTATATGGAATATATACACAAACACCCACACAAGGTGGTTGATGTGAGATGAGAACCCCTACCTACCTACTATTACACACTAACGCTCACCATACTATTTGCATGGACCACTGGTTACAGTTGGTGTACGTGTGGATACAGCACTACATCACTCTCTGCCTTTCTGGATTTCTCTCTCTCTCTCTCTTTCTTAATATATATATATATATATATATATATATATATATATATATATATATATGTGTGTGTGTGTGTGTGTGTGTGTGTATCTATATTAAACTCAACAGATCCACATATAGCTTATATGTGCCACATATGGATAGATAAAGACAATAATGTCTGATGGGGATAGGGAAAGACAGTTAAGGTATACATAGCTGTCTGTATGCACAGAGATATATGGGCATCACTATAGTGATCTATAGTCAGATGTGGGTTGAGACATGGGCTGACATTAGCGAAGTGTAGGAGCATGCCCAGTATGACCATTGATACCTACAATGGGACTCCAGGCCAGACCTACCTGTACTCCAGTCCAGGATTTTGTGTGCTGCAGTCAGTTGTCTGCTGAACCTGATTAAAAAGTGCAGCACCTAACTGATATAATGTCTGAGGGATTTCCTTGCTGTGTGCTGTCCATACTATCTGACCCATATCTAGGGTGTGTGCAGAGTGTATTGGACTGAATAGAGTTTTGCATAATATGTCTGGTACATTTTACATAGCACTGTGATTTCCTGGAATGTCAGTGGCAGATCATTATAGATTAATGTGAGGAACCGCTGACAGACATTTGTGTTACCGACTCCATACAGTGCAGGGAACCCATGCTACTGCAAGAGGTATTCTATTCTACACTTTCTACATTTGTGTGGCCAGTAGTTCCTCATTCCCCTTATATGTGGGCCTTTGTCCTGCCCTGCTCCAGTTCTTGGCTTTGTCCACAGTTGCTGCTCTATGTAGTTGTAGGTATGCTGTGACTGGGGTAAGAGATGTAACACTACATACAAGGTTACAGACCTCACACCTCTGACTGTCCCTGTTTTGCAGATTGTCCAGCATTGTGCCCCATACGTCTGCTCTGGTCTTCAGATGGTTTGTGTTATACTGTTATTATAAGCCTACATGTTGCCCATACCTCTCAAACGTTTACATCCAAACAACTGGACAAGGCCAAATATAATGGTGGGACACAGGCCCAAACATGGGGACAAGATTTTAATATTGCTGTTACAAATGTAGGCAGTTGGTAGAATGGTTTTGTATTAGCATACATTTTCTGAAGGGCATGAAGTTTGCATCTGAACCGTCATTATTTTCTCATAGCAACCTTTATAGATTTGCCAGTAGTTTGCCAGAAAACTACAATGTTATGATAAACAGAACAGATATATGAAGCATAAATGTGGACATTCTGAAAAACTCTGCACATTTGTGAGGTATGGAAGGTGCCCACTGATTTGTTGTAAGTACTGACACAGTTACATGTCAGCCTTTATATCCTGGTGCTACACTGACTTGTTACAACATGCTGTTGTACTAGCCATCTAGGTTACTCAGAGCTATGTACTGTCCATATCTGTTGCCCTCTGTCCCTCCATTGTCTCTGTCTTTGTCCAGCTTTATTGCAGTAAGAAATACTGACATATGGGCAGTCTGTAGAACTCCTACCATAGGTGTAGCTCACAAGCAAAACAGTAGGTGCAGCCAGTCTTGAACCATGTACCCAATTAACCTTGGTAATGTACCTAACCCACTAAGCCACGACAGCCACCAGACAGTGCAGTTTATGACCTGACACTATTAAGCACAGACATATATAGCACATTGACACCTACATATTGGGGAAATGGTACATATCACCAAGTTGATTGGGACAACCAAGGGATTGTGTGGTCTGCTGATATTACTTTGCAAACATACTGTTACTGCAGCTGTATGGGATCAGGGGTGTGTTTGGGGTAAGGGACTCTAGTATTGACAGTCAAGCATCTGTCCTGTGACCCTGCTATTTGTAATTCCCTGGCATAGTGCATTGGGTTTACTGGCTTGGGGCCTACTGCATATTATGGATTGGCCAGTATTGAACAGAGAGTTCCTGCTGTCCCACACAGCTGTCATCTGCAGTTATCCTGGTAGCCCATTCTATTCCCTTGCATACATGCGACAGGTCCATACATATGCTACCACAGTCACCTACCCCATTGATTTGTTGTACAGAAGAGTGACTTACCTTGTGCCTGTAGCAGTTGAGTTAACAGTGCTTCAGGGCTGTCTCTGTCTGATGCATGCAGTACACAGCCAATACATGCTAAGGTATAGGTTGTGTGGTGTGGCTGGCATCCTTTTTACTATGTATGTGAGTCGGAGTGAGGTGTCAGTACCTTGGACCCTAGGTTGTCATTGCATGCGCTATGTGTTGCCTCTTTGCCAAGGCCATGCATACTGGGCATGCCTATGTCTGCCTACAGGGACAGGCTCAGGGGGCTCCTCCTCCAAGTCCACCTGTGGCTGTGGGGACCTTGGCACTGGTGGGGGGCTGTATGCCCCTTACCTGTGATGTTCCTGCCACAGCTGTTTCCACAGTATTATATTGTGTAGCATGGCACATACTATAAACAGGTATAGACATGTGGCTGCAGAGTACGGCAGGGATCCACCAGATATATCAAGACAGTGGAACCATGATTGAGCAGCCAAAACACATGCTCTATGATGTTCTTATTTTGTGCATGTGCCTCATTATGGTGTTCTTCAGTAGGTGTGTGTGCATGTCTGATGGGTGTCATTATCCACAGTTCCAGTGCGTAGCCAGCATCCCCCAGTAGATGGCCGTACGGGATGCACCCCCAGCAAATTTCTAGTACAGCTGTGAGGCGTGCCACATGTGGGAGTCATGATAGCCAACAAGGCTGTCAGCACACACATTCATGATAATGCCCTGGGTATTGCACATGACCTGGCAGTTGATGGAGTGATACCCCTTGCGGTTGACATAGACCCTACCCTCTTCACCAATTTGTGCTTTTATATGCACATGAGTGAAATCTATGGCATCCAGTATCTCAGGGTAGTGTGCTACATGGTGGAAGAGACACCTATTGAAGACCCTGTCCTCAGGGGTGTGGGGTAAATACATGTGCTCACTGGTATGTGCCGGCATGGCATCCAGGAACTGGTGGAGTACCCTGGATGCAGATGCCTGTAAAATCCCTTATTATGTCCCTAGTTGGACTTAAAATATTAGCTACAGATACTTTTCAAAGGGCTACACATACCTTTGATTCCACTGGGATGGGTTCCCCTCTGTTGGCTCTGGGTCTGAGTTGAAGACGGCAGAGTTCAGTGAGTTTTTGTTTTATGTCCCGGTCCACCCTCTTAGCACTCTACATTCTCCAGCTCATGTAGTCCCTGGAAGGTTACTATGGGCCTGAATATTCTTCTCCTTCTCAATCTGGGCCTGTTGTCAGCATCAGCATCATTACTGAACTCAGCCTCAAGCACATGCAGATGTAGGAGAGCAGCAGCAGCCCCTAGCGTTTTGTCAGTTAAAATTCACAAGTGTGTACTCCAGTGGTGCAGAGTATGTGGGAAAATCAGATTGTAGGGTGTATGCATACTTTATAGTGGTATGCTGCAGATGCAGCCTGTGTGATTCGCTCATAATGCTGCATTCCACCTGATAGGTATAGCATTGGGGGTCTGAATGGGTCAGTGTCTGTTGAACACGACTTATCAGTCATTTCTACCTGATTGTCTTTCCCAGGCAATTTTCTTTTTCTTTTTTTTTTTGTTTCTTTCACTGCTAAACAGTGCTGTGTGCTGCGCAAACCCACAGCACTAGTGTAAATAGTGCTCGGCAGTTTGGACCCTCCCCTGTGCATGGGCACGCTTAGCTTTTCTTTAACCAGTCAAAGTACACAGCATGGGGCTAAGCAGAGCTTATCAGCATCAGATACTCACCCCTGCTTAGCTGTGCTTAGCTGAGCACAAACAGGCACCGCTAAGCTCCAATCTGCTTAAACATAGAAGGACACACTCTCTTTTGATGTCAGCTACCTTGTCTACTACTATCTACATGTTTCTAGCCCTACCATGGGTTGTACCTGCGGATATGGTGGTCCTTTTTGCTATTCAATAGCCCTAGCTCAATTACATGCAGCTAATTGAATATACCTTGGATACTTCATTACTCCACCAAACAAACCTAATATATGTATTTAAAAAAAAGTCATTTTTTTAAGTAATTTGCATTGCTTTCTGAACTCACTGGCCATAGCTTTACCCATTTTCATGCCTACAGTGCCATATCCACCCTTTTTAGGGGGCTTTTACAGCCCCTGTTTAAAATTTACAGTCCGGTGCATGGTTTCTATCTGTGTACATTTTTTACATACCATGGCACCTACACGGGTGTCTTTCTGTTTATTGTATCTCAAATCAACCTCATTTGCATGGATTTCACCAGCTTATGAGGTGATTTGCATTCCGTGGACACTACCATGTCTGCACACTCGTGCATGCCCCTCCAACCTCTTTACTGGATCTCTTGGTGGTCATGTTCCATGTTGGGGCCATGCCACTATGCCTACATAGAGAATCGCTCTATGTAGGCTTTATTGAATTCCCCCCCAAAATTACACTGACCACAATTTTAAGTTTACAGTGTTGAAAAAAGTGGACTGTAACCCCAGTGGTGGGGCATGGGAATTGTATCTGGGGAAAAGAGAATTGTATTAGCAGGTCCACTTGAATGCGGTCGGTGTAACAGGTTTAAATGAGGTGTCATCAACTACTTGTCTATTAAAGCTAAAAGCATGCATGAGATAAGTTATAGGGTATATGTACATACTTATACTTAAATTTATATTTCTGTGTTTTTAAAAAATTATTTTTTTTGCAGCAACAGAAATTTTATTTAAACAGAAGTACCACAAACTCTATAATCCATAATAAAAAGTGACAGAAACCAGAAACAGCAACAGATCCAACTTTATTCACTAAAACAACCATGATTAGCACTTTCATATGTAATAAATAAACTTCATCAGTGATCAAAAGTCAGGTCGCTATCACCCTGGATGCCCAAATTCCTCATGATTGAATGCATGCTTAGGATGTTGTTATTAATGTGATAATTTGTGGGAATGTCACTCTCCCCAAAGGGGATGATGATGCATTTCTTTTGTATAAAGCTTGAGACCATGTTCGTTTGTTTTGTTGAGATCCTCTTGGAGGATGTCCATATCACTAGGAGAATTGATGACAGCACCCAGCTTGCAATCATCTGCAGACTTGGCAGCCATAGCTCATTGGTTTTGGTCTGCACCTCAGAAAAGTATCCCAAATAACAGAGGCACCAAGACCTACCCCTGGGATACGTAGCTCATTACTGGCTTACTACTTGAGGGGGCTTCCCCTGTTTTGACTAGGTGGGTTCTATCAGTGAGCCAGTTTACTACCCATCTGGTAAGATATGGATTGATGCCTAGTTGAGACAGTTTATCTATTATGCCTGAATGAAGAATAGTGTTGAAGGCTTTGGCCAGGTCAAGGTAGACAGTGTGCACCATCTTCCTGTTTTCCATGGCTTTGGTGACTGTCTTAAAGAAGTCAACCAAATTTAACAGACATGACCTCCCCTTGATGAAGCCAACTATGTGGAATTGAGGGTTTGGAGGTTGCCAATGTCCTTGTTAATGAGGTCCATGATAATCCGTTCAATAGCCTTGCAGATCAGACTAGTTAGGCTGATGGGTCTATAACTTCCCGGATCGGTGGACACTCCACCTTTGTGCAAAGGGATGAAAGTGGCTGTCCTCCACTCAGCTGGGACAAAGCCAGTACTCAGGCTTTGGTTGAACAGGGTGCCTAACTGTGCTGCAAGTTCCTGCCTGAGTTCTTGTAGGATGCAACCTGGGATATTATCGGGTCCCAGGGAGGCTGTATTTTTTGCCTTTGAGAGGTCAGTGATTACCTGTTCCCCAGAGATAAGGGGAGGGGGCAGGTACTAGGGATGTCCTGATTTACTGATAGGGGACAGTGGGGTGAAGCTTTCACTGAATTTGTCAGCCAGCAAGTTGGCTATATTGTGGTGTTCTTAACCACCAGTTCTGAGCAGATCTTGGTGATACCTTTGAGACTGCGGATGTATGTAAAGAAGACCTTATGACTGTCTTTAGTAGATGTGACCAGTTTGGACTCAAAGTTTGATTTGGAAGATTTCAATAATGTTCTTACTTGCTTGTTCAGGCTAAGGAGAGATTGCTTCCAGTTGGGCAACTGCTCCTTCTTGGTCCTGAACAGCAGTTTTTCACATTCTGCAATGATAGTCACTTGCTGCAAGCCTCACTATTTCCCAGTGGTGCTCACTGGCCAAGAAATCAGAAATATAGGCAGGGAATAACTCAATATAATTCTAACAGGAGATACTGGATAGGATCAGAGTGGACAGGAATATGGTATGGGTTTTAGTGAGTATGTATGGCCCCCACAGCGGCACTGGGGTGTATGAGTAGCCTTTCTATCCCTGTGGATACAAAGGTGTGTGTAGGCCTCACCATACATACAATAGGGACCTTCCAGTGAAGGATTGGGGACACAGTGGGTATCTCACAAGTTCCTGCCTTGAGGATCCTTCAACATTTCCTGGATGTACTCTTGGCACATGTGGATCAGTATATCTATTTTCCGATGTCACTACATGACTGAGCCAGGACTATGAGTGCCTTTAATAGGGTAGTACATTTCCCTGAGATACCCAGTGTGATATATTGTACCCATGTTGCTATTAAGGCCCCATTGATTGTCAGATAGTGTGTGATACATGGGGGTATATCACCAACATCTCTGCTCAGCACCCTAGCAGTGCACATGATTCTCATATCTGACACACTAGCTCACTCTACCACCTCTCCCTGCATGATGAAAAGTGGTTATCTTGTTGGTAAGTGGAACAATATTTTCTTTCCTGTTTTATTTAATTAATTATTCATGGTAAACTGTATTGCTGAGTATTAAACTACTCTGTCTTTGCTCTGACTCCACCCTCTCTTTACTCTGTCTCTGTCTGTCTCTCCTTTTTCTTTTAGGTGATGCTGGATATCCACTGGAACCATGGCTCATGACACTAGTGAGAAATCTAAGTGGAGCTGCAGAACAGAATTACGGCATAGCCCTGTACTAGACTCATACTGTCATCAAAATGGTCTTTGACCTCTTCAAGAGTTGTTTTAGGTGCCTGGATGAGTCTAGGGGTCCCCTTCAGTATGACCCAGGATGTTTTCTGCATGTTGCATTTTGCACAACATGATTATTCTTGGTAAAGTGGCCCATGCTGTGTATGGTATATAGCTGTGCAGGTAAAGATGTGGAGTCTAGTCCAACACTATGCACCAGGAAATTCAGTTAATTTTTCCTTTCTTGCAAAAGACTCTTGGAAAATACATAGACGAGAGTTGATGCATGCAGTAACATTTGCACTCTGTGCTGTGTGGTGCATGGTCTACTGTCACTGTTCATCAGACATCTATTAGCTATTAATTCTATTCTCCACCCTGGAAGTCCCCAAACTCCCAGTCCCTACCCTAATCTGCAAGCCCAGGACACCACCACACTCCATTACTTCATTGATACTATTCAAAAACTTTCCAATTCTAACCACAACAACTCTAATCCCATGACCCCTCCACAACTATCTTCTGACCCTGCCTGTTTCTCCTTTGATCCTATGCCCACTGCATACATAAAATCCCTCGTCCAAAAACTCAAACCATGTTCCCCCTCAGCTGACAATCTACTCTCCCCTCTTTCTCAGCATTGCAGCCGACACCATTGCCTACCCAGTATCAATACTTAGCAATAGATCTATTAGGGAAGCTACCATACTCGACATTTGGAAAACTTCCTATGTTATACCACTCCACAAAGGAGGTAATTCCACCAACCCATCTAACTATAGGCCCATAGCTATACTCACTCACTCTCTAAAATTCTAGAAAAATGCATACATACCCAACTTCTCAAATATCTCATCAAAGAAAACCACCTGACACCCACCCAACATGGATTCCAACCAAATCATAGCAGTTCAACTGTTCTTCTGTCTTTCATTAACACCATAGCTGAAGCTCGGGATAACAATAAACTTGTATCATGTCTCTTCTTTGACCTTTCAAAAGCATTCAACACTGTCTCCCACACTAAACTCCTAACCAAGCTTGCCAACCTTAATCTATCAGCTTTTACCCTTGAATGGTTCTCCAGTTACATCTCAAATAGAATGCAATCAGTAAGCTGGCACTCCTCCTGCTCCCCTTTCCTCCCCATTCATACAGGCATTCCTCTGTTCTCCATCCTGGGACCCCTTCTTTTCAATATGTTCACCAATGATCTCCAAACCTCCTGCCCTCACTCCTCTCTTATACAGTATGCAGACAATTCAACTCTCATTTCCTTTTCTGAAAGTATCTCTCAGCTTCACACTCTTACCCAAGACTTATTTATCTCTGTTGAAACATGGCTCACTGAAAACCAGCTCATTCTTAATCCTAAAAAAACTAAACTCTTACTCTTTCTTCCGAAATCCCTCTCACCTCAAACCCACCTTCTCCATCTTTTCCTTAAATAACACCACCATGAATGTTGAAGCTCACACTAAGCTACTCGGTATGACGATAGATGATGAGCTAAAACTCGACCTCCACATCCGACAGTCTATAAAAAAACAACCAAAACTCAGTTTCATATATTGAAATAGTAAATACCTAACAAAAGAATCTAGTGTATCTCTGGCCCAAGCTTACTTACTCCCAAGTCTACTATATGCTGCCCCAACCCCTACAAACCTCCAGTCCTCATTAGCCACTAAGCTTAAACAAACATACCATAAAATTGCCAGATTTACAGCAAACCTACCACTTACATCTCACCACTGCCTGGCTCTGAAACACCTACAGTGGCTTGAATTCCCCCACCTACTTCGGCTTTATCAACTTCATACTGCTCACTTTGTACTCATCAAACCCAATGCCTGCCCCCTCACTATCCAACCTCGTATCTTACTACACATCCACACACCCGCTCTGAAGCACCAACCAACATCTTCTCCAAGTATATAAACCCAGTAAGGTTATAGGAAAATTACTGTATAAATATTCAGTATCTCAACATTGGAACAAACTCCCGCCCACCTTAAGAAAGATTACTCACACCAACTCTTTCAAAAAAGAACTAAAAAGCTATCTAACAAACTTCTGGATCTGTCCTTGCCATCCCGCTACTTGAACCCCTAACCCCCATCCCTCTACCTGCCTCACTCCCAACCACCTCTAACTAACCCTCACATAAGTGTCTGCCTTAATAACTAAATAGATGGTTAGGCTATAATGAGAGCTTTGGCTTAACTTTATCATTTTCATTTTTTACTCTTTGTATATACACACACACACACACACACACACACACACACACACACACATATATATAAAACTGTATAGAACTATGTGTTTTGCTAAACTTTCTCACTTAAGAATATTTTATTATTTTATAGTGTATTCTCTGCTTATCCTGTCTGCACTCTATTTATATTGCCATTGTTAATACCTCCTGACTTTTACTTTGTAAAAAATGAATCTGTTTATTCTACTCTGTATAACTCTGATTTTTGGTGGTATCATGTTTTTGATCATGTACTTACTTTATTTAATTAATATCTTTGTATAAACTACCTGGAGCTTTTCTTGGGTCTCTGCTGAAAATGGGCTGTTTTGCTCAGTTGGACCAACCCGGTTAACAAATGTCAAATAAAATAAATAAATCTTTTCCCAACTTTAAGTAATATTTTTTTTTTCATTTTAGAATATTTACTCATATTAATATTTGTAAAAGGCATGCCTGAGTGCAATGGTGTTGAAAGGCATCATATATGGAATAATCACATTTTAAGTGTTTTTCCTAGTAGACTCCAGTGTGGGGGTGGTATACCTAATTATGCAAGTACTGAATGCTCTGAATTGGTACAATTATAAAACTTGTTACTTCAGGATTTAACATGAATTCATAGCTTGCAATTGAATGAAAACATATATTGTTTTTTATACTACACAATGTTTGCTCAGTTTGAACTATGTTGTCTATTAAGGTGCTAAACATCAGATTACTTTTTTTGTCATACACAATAGTTTGTGGCCTCAGAGATAAAATAATCATCATCATCATTTGTGCAGTGGTGAGGGTGAAGTGACAGCAGTATTTGTTTATATGACAGGATACTCATTTTCATCTTTAGTTTTCTTATTAATGTTTCCCTGGATACTATTAAGTCGTAGGTAATTTCTACTTGTAACAATGATATTGCATAGAGCATTAATGGCTTTGATCACTGCAGTCTTATGTTATAACATACAGCTTTCTTTCCATAGTTCCATGAGGCTTTAAGCAATACCATTACAGGAATGACATGCATATAGTCGAAAAGTGTTCAAAGTTTCCTCCATTATTTTACTTCATTTAATAACATATTCCCCTTTGAGTAAACACTGATGTGCATGTGTGTGTGTGTGTGTGTGTGTGTGTGTGTGTGTGTGTGTGTGTGTGTGTGTGTGTGTGTGTATGAAGGTCAAATTGTAAGTAACAGAAATGTCACACAAGAGATCAATTTCAAATGTGTCCTACACATCTCCTAAAGATAGGCTAGGTGATAGTGCAACTGATTTTGAAGAGGGGCTGTTATGAGAGTTGGATGATGAGTTGGTCTGATGTCATGACCTACTTGATGCAGGTGACCCTGCAGACATTCATCTGTCAGTGTTCATGATTGGGACCAGTTCTGCTAGCTGTAGATGAATGCTGACGTGGCCTTCATGACATCTGTTGTGCTTGTTCCCCCTAATTACAATATTTTCATGAGAAGCAGTTGTAGTTTCATGTGATCTGCCTCCATGTGTCTGGACAGTATCCTGTCTTCTTCCTCTTCCATGACTGACTGTTACTTGAGTCTGGTAAGTGTTAGTGTATGAATGGAGACAGCCAATGGATGCTTGTTGTGTCACATGTGATTATGACATTATCCCTACTCTCTGCCATTTCCATATAGTGCTGGAAATCCTCTTGTATACCCTGGTGGGCTCTGACCATTTCCAGCTGACACCCTGTGGCAGTTTTCTGAGCCATAACAATATCATAGCATATTTACTATTCAGCAGACAATGCTTTATGTGTTTCTTGGGGTAGCTATGACATATGTCTTGCCTGGAGTCCCTTTGTAAAGGTATCACTGTGGACACTGTTACCTCTGAATTGCCATCATCCTGAAAGTCTTTGTCTAGGTTTCAAGACACTGGTGTAGAATTGCATGGGTTTTCTTCCTATACAAATGTTAATGTAAGGTCAGCATCTGCTTGACTTTGTGGTGCACTGTCACTTCCAGTAGTTACTAATACATTGTGGGGAGTGAGATCCTGCCATTAAACTTTGGGACTTTGTTCCACTTTCCTTAGGTTGACTCATAAATATAATTATGATATCATCTTCAATAGCCATTCTGCTACTGATATCCCCCAAATGTATTGGTATCACAGTACAAAGGATTAGTCTAGATAAAATCACTTTAGCTAGCAGATCTAGGAAACTCTCTCTCTGATACTTTCCCTGTGGGAGGAATATAGATACACTGTTGAAGTTTCCAGTAATTTATTCAGTTAAGTAGGTAGATGAATGAATGTTCTTGTTCTAATATATTACATTGAGCAGATCAGTTATTTAAAGGTAGTTACAGACAACGGTGGTACGGTCCGGGGATTTGATTGTTGGAAAATCTGGGAGATGGAAAAAACAAGGAGCCAATCCCAAAGCTTAGAGGTTAGTCCCTTATAGGAATATTCCTGGAAGACGCTTGAGAGTTTACCAGTTCAGCAGTCTGTGGAATCTCATTTTTATTTAAAAAGTTTTATTTTTATTTCTAACTTTTAACAAACAAAACAAGATAGCACACCATGGTCTACCGCTATAGAACTGAGCTGAGCTCTGTCAGGTCCATCTAGTGGAGTGGTTTACACTTTGATCATTGAAAGTGCCTGCTTTTACAAGGCTATCACCAGTCTTTATTAGCTTGCTTTCTAACACATGTAAAACAATTGACTGTGTTTGCATCTGTGGGGTTCATATTCCTTGGAGCTAATTATGAAAACATTCTTACAAACTTTTTTTCAGTCTATCACATGTAATATGAGAGGATGTGCCAACTTTTATGCAGCTCATATCTCCTGAAATACAATATAAAAGGTACATTTTCTGTTGTATAGCATAAAGTTTTACAAGGCCTGCTTTTAAGAGGCTCATATACATAGGTTCATAGGTTCATACTAGGCTATCTGCCCTAGGGCATTTATAAGCCTAGCCAGAGTGTGTATGGCTTTCGCCACCCATTTTAAATTAATTTTGCTATGCCCTTTTTCGAGGTTAGTATACTGTGCCTCTGTCTAACAGTGACACAGAAGTGATACCTGGGGTAAACCTATGATCTCCCATCCACTCATCAAGATTCCTCTTGAAGAGAGTCAATGAGGGACTCTGCCTAACCTGGACTGGGATTTTATTCCAGAGTGAAGGGAGCCTCTGGGTTATGAATCTGTCCCTCCAGCATGCCCTATTTATTTCAGTGCTGAGGTTTAAGTCCCTCGAGCGTGTAGCTCAATGGGATTTGGATTTTCTGAGGTGCAGCATGTCCATTAATTCCGGGATGGACATGGCTTTATACGTCAGGCACAGATCGCCTCTGAGCAGGTGGTATGCCACTGAGTAGAGCTGGAGTTTCTTTAACCGGGCAGCATACGGCATCTGTTTGAGCCCCTTGATCCTCTTGGTGAGGTACTTTTGGGGTCTTTCCAGTTGCTGCAGGTGTCTGGTAAGGTACATCCCAAAAGGGGCATTGTACTCAATTATGGGCCTGATGAGGGATGAGTAATGAGGCACGATGACCTCCCCTGATCTAGATGTGAATCCCTTCATGATTAGGTGGGCTATATAAAATGTTTTTCTAACCACTTTGACCACGTGGTTGTCAAATGAGAGATTGCTATCAACTTGGGTCCCCAGGTCCCTAATTACTTCTTCTGTACTTAATGGATTACCACCTATGTGGTAATTTGTGGGCACTTTGTTTTTGCCAAAGGGGATGACTATACACTTTTTGGCATTTAGCTTGAGGCCATGGCTCTGGCACCAGTTGTCTGTTTTTATGAGGCCCTTTTGGAGGATGCTTGTGTCGGCTGGAGAGTCTATTATGGTGCCCAGTTTGCAGTCATCTGCGAACATGGTCAGCCACAGTCCTTCCATGCTGGCCTGTACCTCCGTGAAATATATACCGAACAAGAGAGGTCCCAAGACTGAGCCCTGTGGGACGCCACTTGTAACCGGTTTGGAGTCTGACATGGCTCCAGCTATTCTAACCATGTGGGTTCTGTCCTTAAGCTAGTTTGCAACCCATCTAGTGACATAGGGGTTTATATTTAAGCTGGTGAGCTTATCTATAATGCCCGAGTGGGGTATTGTATCGAAGGCTTTTGCGAGGTCCAGGTAGGCTGTGTGGACCACCTTCCCCTTGTCAATGGCCTTGGTGACTGTTTCAAAGAAATCAACCAGGTTTAAGAGGCAGGATCTGCCCTTAACAAAGCCAAACTGGGTAGGATCCAGTGTCTGTAGGTCCCTAATATCTTTATTTATAAGGTCCATGATGATCCTTTCCATAGCTTTGCAGACCAAGCTAGTGAGACTTATGGGGCAATAGTTTCCAGGATCCGTTGAGGCACCACCTTTGTGGAGAGGGACCACTGTTGCTGTACACCACTCTCTGGGTACATATCCTGTAGTATGTACATGATTAATGTGATTGGGTAGTCACTTAAAGCAACACTAGGTAAGTTCCATTTTTGAACAATGCATCTTTTTCCACAGGGAGTATTAGAGAAAGGGAGTCTCCTAGGCCTGCTAACTAAAGTGATTCTGTCTGGACTAATCATTTGTACTGTGATTCTTGTTAGTCCTGTCACCCTCTGGGTCACAGGTGGGATACCAGACTTCACTCAAGCCCTCAGGATTGCCTTTGTTTTCTAAATTTACTGGTATTGTCTAACTGTTTCTGCTACTGACCCTGTAACAAATTAACTGAAAACATTACCAATAAAGAAGTAGCATGCACTACTGTTTGCTGAGGTTGGGAGGGTGGCCTAATGGTTAGGGTATTTGCCTTAGAAACACAAGGTACAGTTGTTGAGTCTCACAAGGGATAATTGGCTAAGCTTAAAATGGCTTGAAAGAGCAGTTAGCTTAGTACTAACCTATGAACCTGAGTAAGTAGACATGGGGAGACTGTTATCATACACATTGCCTTCATTGTTATTATCTGCAGAAATAGAGAGATAACATGTTAATGGTAATTGTTGTGTGTTTAATGCAATCATTCCATGTCAGCATTCAGTCCTTTATATAAATATAACTTACTATTTTTAAGCCATTTTTGAGCAGACAAATGTTGCTGCAGCAAATGTTAACAGGGAGTATTCACACTACTTCTGATTATGCAAGTCTCATCATCTTCTGTGTCACAGTCATCCCCACTAATGTTGAGGAGGTATTCCTCATGTCGTGTTACAGGGATAAATGTTGGAATCCCTGCCCCAGTACTGGTACAGGCAATTGCATTCTCTCTTGGATCTAGCACATCCTACCACCTATTTTGCCTTCTTCTTGCACTGTGTTAACGTGCAGTTCCTTCCACCAGCAGTGTTAATCTCCATAACAAATTTAAACCAGGCCTTTTTTCTCTCTCAACTTGGTTGTGTTTCCTTTTTTCCAAAAAGACGTTTGCCATATGTCCTAAGAGCTGATATCAGAATGTGATTGTCCACATGGCTAAACTTATCCTTTCTCTACTTTAATCCCTGGTTTTGCATTATTACTATATCTAATACAATATGCTACAGTCATGCACAGAAAACTTTTGATGTAGTTATTAGTCAAACAGCTCAACAATGAAAGCCTGCCTGCCATCCTCAGGAAAAAAGGTGACACAAACCCATAATTATATAAGCATGGAGATCCTCAGGCCAATTAAGGTTGAATTGAACTAATATTTGCACCATCATGAATACTTTTACAAAGGCAAAGCAAGCAGTTTGTTAAAGCTGTATAGTTCATCACATGAGGAACTGAAAGCACAACTGCAAGTTGTCAAAACTTTCCCAGATAATATAAAAATGTAATTTGGTCTTGATAAATGTGCAAAAGAAACCTTTAAAGCAGGAAAGCTGCAACACCAAGAAAATATCAGTCTGGGACGGGAATGTGATATAAAAGAACTAAAGCAAAAGGGAATGTACAAATATTTGGGAAATGATGAAATACCAAAATATGAACAAACTTTAATAAAGAAAATTTTAGGAGACTAAAATTAATACTGAAAACAGCCCTGACATCTAGGAATAAAGTCTAATCTATAAATCAATGTGCTATCCCTGTTCTAACTTTCAATTTTGGGATGGCTGACTGGCCCCAAAAGGTACTGGATCAGTTGGACAGGAAAAACAAGAAAAATCCTTCATGTTTATCGAATTATTTATAAAAATCAGCGTATACCAATATATATTCCCCATTCTGAAGGAAGTATGGGACTTCTCAAAATTGTTTGCATGTATAGATCTGCAGTTGTAAGACTGCATACATATCTGCTGACCTCACAAAATCAAAACATAGTGAAAGGTTTAAAACATGAGGAGAACAAGTCTAAGAAGACTTCTCTGCTTAGTTTACCAGCAGCATATCAGTGTCAACTGAGAATGGAAATCAAGCCAGATGTAGATAAAAATCAGGCAACAACTGATTGTACCATAAAAACAAATGACGGAATATTTTTTATTTATTTAACATTTGTTGACCGGGAAAGTCCGACAAGGTTCCACAGAGACTGTTTTCAGAGGAGGCCTAGGGAGAAATGCTCCAAATGCTTGTCTTTAGAATGTGGGAGGGAAACAGAGTACCCGGAGGAAACCCACGAGAATGCAGAGAGAACATGCAAACTCCACACAGAAGATACCCCAGCCAAGAATCGAACCAAATCACCTCTTGCTGTGAGGCAACAATATTAACTGCTGCACCACTCCACTGCCAATTAAGGTGAAAGATCAAATGAGAATGCAAGAAATGTGGAAATGTATAAATATAGTTGCAAGTACAGAAACTCCTGCAACAAACTCATGTCAGTCAGGATATAATGCAAGAATGGCTAAGGAGAGGTGAATTTAAACCAAAAGACAAAAGGTTAATATTGGTGGCCCAGGATAGTGAACTATGTACATGTTGGTTTACAAAGTCCATTGAACATATCAGAGAAACTGACAAAGGCAGGTTTTGTAAAACATAATTGGAAACAGTCACAAATCTTGTTTCTGGGTGTGATACACTAATGGCAGAAGGACTGTATACTGCAAGGCATAATAATGTGGCAAGACTGTTGCATTGATGATTGTGCAGACATTATAATATTGAAGTAGCTGAGAAGCATTAGAAACATGAGCTAGAAAGTATTATATGGTTTCTATCACATGGGATCACCCATTACCAAATGTTCAAAAAATAGATGCAAGAAAACCAGATATAGTACTCTATGAAAAGAAGACAAAAGTAGCATGAATCATTGTAACTGCAACATCCAAAGATTAGTCTTATGCACAAAGGGACACAAAGTTATGAAATACCAGGATTTGCATACAGAAACATGTGCAGTGTGAAAGAAGGATATCCAGACAGATCCAGTACCAGCAGGAGCAAAGGGTCTCATAAAAAAAGAATTTACAGTTGTATTTAGATATGTTAAAACTACATGCAACTCCATATAAATTCCAGAAAGAGTCATTACTGGGCACATTGTGGGTGCTGTGAAGAGCACTTCTGGCTAACATCAAATATTGAAACACTACTAATTTGATGAACTTTAATCATACTTTGACTTAGGAATGGGGTCCATTCCTGTCATGGAATTAGAAACCCAAAAGTCTTGGAAGAATTAAAAAGGAAGTAAAGCAAGCAGTTCATTAACAGATCCATCCTTCCCGCACGACTTTCTTGTATCAACAATACTGCCATTTATCCTTCAGCAGTGAATCTCAGAAATCTTCCAGTAAAGAGACCTTTATGTTGAGCAAACAAAACATCTTTGACATTCCAGTACTTCATAATTATACCACTGCATTTCTACCATGTATGCACAATCATGAATAAATTATTGCAAAATAAACGTATTTGTCTCAGTGATCCCTAGGCATTTACACTGCTGCTGTAATGAATTTCACTTTACAAATGGCTTTACAGTATTCACATAGGTCATTCTAATTTGCCCATCATATCAGCAAACCTAATGTATCCTTAAGTAAACTTAATAATCTAAAATAATTTTAAACTGTTTCATATTATTTGTAATATTTCTATTAGTTTTATTTAGCTGAAAAAGTCCCTGGTTTCCCCAAGCCTTTTGCTACCTAACTCAAGTGGATGTAAGTTAATATGGCAGTGTTAAACTTATTCACATAAGATCAGGGTCATGTACTCATTTTGTATGCAAATTAGGCCCTTTTATGCTTATCTCTACGAATTGCAGTAATATGCAAACATGTAAGTCAACTTATTTGCATAATCTGGCCTTGGTTAATCATAAATATGGTTTTAGTTTCACATGAATGCACTGGGGATAGCAGTGGAGCACTCAGGAGTCCCCAGTAATCCCCAGAATGTGTGCAAATGTGTGGCTAGCCTCTGTTATTCCCTAACTTGACAATCTTTAGAAAAGGTAAAATGGAGGCATATGCATGTGAGTTTGCACAACCATGAAACATAATCCCTGCCCATACAACATCAGCTGTCCCATCTTATCACCTCAAATCACTCAACATTTACTAAATGTTGTTTGTGACACACACACAAATATTTATTTCTGTAAAAAGCCCCCCCCCAAAAAAAAAACATTAATACTGATGCTATGCTGCATGCAGAATATATAAATAAATTATTATTTCCTGACATTCAGGTCTAATACTCCAAAAAGGTATGCAAAACACAGCAGTAGAAGCAGTAGATAAAAACATGATTTCTTTAATGATATTTATCTACCATATAAATGAAATGTGAATGTATTCATTTAAAAAATATGTAGGTGACAAAACATGTTTGATAAAATCAAACTTGCCAATAATAACAGTACTTTGTCTAATGCTCCTGCTTGCTAACTGGGTTTGGTTATGGTTATGTCATACCCCAGAAGGAGTGATGCTAAACCTATGAACCACAGCCTCGCTCATACATTTCTCATACTGATACATGCACTTCTAATGATGGCAGCACCTGAGAATTCACAAGGTTGTGCTCCAAGCTGGTCTGACAAGGACACTGAGATCATGCTCTACCTTCTTAGGGATTTATACCTGAATAAGACCATATACTGAGTTTACCAGTCTGACTGGAAGTAAACAGATATTTGACAGGATTTGGGTGAGTACTTATCATTCCTGAGAGGGAATATCTGCTCTGGCCCCCATTGAAGACACAGATTCGATGACCTACAGAAGTATAGGTCTGACCAGCTGTCTGAATGGGTAGATCAGCCAATGGTAAGAGGGCTGAAGTTCTACAGTAAGTCTTTCATTTCATTTATTTATTTTTTTTTATTTTTTAGTTTTTTGTTCATATTAAACATAATTTGAAAAACTAAGCTATTAAAAGGTTGTATAATTGAAGGTATTTGCTTGAAGAAATATGTGTAGCTGCAAGTATGTGGTTATATAATACTATATTAAAATGCAAAAAAAGCATAAACGTATCTGTATAAAGACTCAAAACAGCAAAAGTATTCAGAAGATAAAACACCACTCCTTTACACCGATAAATAACTGAAGTTTTTTAATGTGAGCACTTTTGTCCACTTGCAATGAAGGAGCTTCATCAGACACATTGTAAAAACACTATGCAGTTTATATAGCCATGAATAAGCAATGACATCATAACCCTTCCCACTTGCATTTGTAAAATATAAAGTATAAAACGTTCTATATGTATAAATTCAAATCTCTTTAGGGAAAATAAATTATATTCTGACAGGAAAATATGATTGCAACACCAAGGGGGTTGTCTATTTAGCTAGATGTAAATCACGTCCCGTATTCTATATAGGAAAGATGAAAAGGTCATTAAAACAAAGAATTTATGAACATCATTACAGCATGATGAGACAAGATAAAAATAATGCACTGGCAAAACATACCCTGGAATGTGCTGACCATTCTTTCCATTTTATAATCATTGAAAAGTTGGAAGATGACCCTAGAGAGGGCTCTTGAGCTTTAATACTTGAAGAGAGAGAGTTAGTATGGCAACTGAGAACAAATGCATTTGCCTATCTAGGACTTAATGAATGTTGCTCACTGAAATGTGTCCTGAAATTGAAAACTTTACTGAGATGAAAAACATTTTATTCTTATATTCATTTTTACCTTTGTTACATATTATATAAACAATTTGGATATATGTATAGGTTTGAATTTATACATATAGAACGTTTTATACTTTATATTTTATATTTTACAAATGCAAGTGGGAGGGGTTATGTCATTGCTTATTCATGACTATTTAAACTGCATAGTGTTTTTACAATGTGTCTGATGAAGTTCCTTCATTGCAAGTGGACGGAAGCGCTCACATTAAAAAACTTCAATTATTTATTTGTGTAAAGGAGTGCTGTTTTATCTTCTGAATACTTTTACTGTTTTGAGTCTTCAGTTTTTAAGTTTGTTGGTCTTGTTTTTGTCATGGAATCAGATGAAAACACCATCTCTCCTTCTTTATTTTCACAAAAAGAAAATACTGCTGAAATGACTAATTCAATAGGACAACTCACACTTTTAATCCAGCAACTTTCTGAGTCGACGATTTAGCCAAAAGAATTTACCAAGGATAAGTACAAACTACTGCAGCGGCTAGCAGACACCTCCCACTTTTGAATAGTAATGGTACAAACCTTTCAATCAAGCTGTTCTACCTTTAAGTGCTGTTTCTTCATATCCCCTGGTAAGTTCTGTAAACAACCAAGGAGGGACAGCCACAGTAAGTCAAAATAATCATATTAAAACTGCTAATGCACATCAGATGGAGGGTATTCAAACAGTTGACAACATACCCCTTTTGAATGAATGGCTTGATAATAATATGTCATTTAGTGCTCAACAGAGTGAAGCTTTTGCTTGTGAGCACAACATGCATGCTGAATCTAATGAAAATACCATCATTAATAATCTAAAAGAGTTTGATGGAAAACTTATGAAATATAAAAAATTGCAATTATAGGTTGCCTACCTTAGGGAATGTATACAGAGGCAACACATTCCCCGAGGACTAAGACAGTGGCGATACCCGAACGGCTTAATCCAAAACTCTCCATTTCATCTTGAGCTGATAAATCTCTTTGACAAACAAGGGACTGAGTTTTTGGAATCTTTAGTTAAGCACTATTTTATGCAGCTGGACAGTCTAAAAGCCAATTTAGTTAATATTGAACAGAAAATCAAAATGGATGTGAACTTTTCAAGATATAGATTTGTTTTTGCCACATTTACAGCAGCATAGACTCTACCATCATAAAATTAAGAATGGGAAAGTCCAAAAAGTTGGCGAGGGATAGGAGAGAATACGAGGCAGGAACTGCTTACCCTCCTCCACCCCTTTACAACAAACTCCTTTTCTCAATTCCTCATGGACTAATACACACAACAGTATGGATATTAACACAAATCTGCCAGATGTACAAGCATTGACAGACAATGAGGAGGGAATAAACAGCCAGGTGAATTGGGATGGCCAACTTCAAAACCGACAAACTCAAAATAATGGTGCAGCTGAATCTCAGAGTTTTCAGAATGGCCAGCGAACCCATTTGAACACTTCATGGAACAACAATGACAGGGGAAATCAATGATCCAGGAAACAGAACCGGAGAAGGAGGTAGCAGAGCGGGCATTATTTATGGATTAAATGAAACATTCCACCGTGTCAGCAACTGCAACAACAGAAAAGGTGACTTTCAGATTTACAATTACACTTCTACTGTCATAAAGTCCGAATTAACAGAAACTCTGGCTAAGGGGCTTAGTTTTGTTCCCTGTTCAAAAGGAAATTTAGCTAATTCTTTACTGGACTTGAAATTTTATGTCCGGAAATTAAATTTGCAATTTTTATTTGGAAATAGCCTGCCAGTTCTAGCAGACCAGGGTTTCTAGCATTTTTAACCCTCCTATTCAAACTAATATTAGCTTGTTTGAAAAAATTTATGAAACTGATTTTAGGCACCTGTTGGATTGTTGTAATAGGCTGCAATGTATAAAAAACTTAACATGCTCAGAATTTCAGAATATTATGGATTTGAGAATGTCTGGTATTAGTGTAATGTGCCCAGATAAAGGGGGTGGCCTTGTATTTATGAACCAAGGTGATTATAATGCAAAAATGAAAGTTTTGCTAGATAATGTGGCATATGAACGTGTGTCTTTGAACGAGATGAATGGAGCCTATCGGAGATGTAAAAATGTTATAAATGACTTGTTCCTGGAAGAATATATTGACATTGATGAGTTCAATTATCTGAACATGCCTGTACCCATTACATCTATGCTTTTTGGGATTCCCAAAATACATAAAAATATTAATAAT
The DNA here is from genome assembly GCF_019279795.1 of Protopterus annectens. Classification (NCBI taxonomy): domain Eukaryota; kingdom Metazoa; phylum Chordata; order Ceratodontiformes; family Protopteridae; genus Protopterus; species Protopterus annectens. The sequence continues at coordinate 1,223,404,599 of NC_056732.1, forward strand.
CCACCCTTTAGGCCTATTACTGATGGAAGAAATTTCATATGTTATGCTTGTGCTAAATTTGTGGGCATTAAACTAAAGAAATATCTTATTACAGAGGGGCAAATATGTAAAGACTCTTGGGTTTTTTTGCAAGCAGTTAACAATCTGGAATTTAACCAAAATTACAACTTTTTGACGATTGACGTCAAAGGCCTCTATACAGTAATTCTACAAAGCACAGGACTAGATTGGGCAATGTCATTTCTATTAAGCAAGGGAGCACCAGGAGAAGAGATTGTCATTGACATTAAGTCTGTTAGATCTCATTTTAAGTAATAATTATTTTCTTTTCAATGGCGAGTTGTTTCTTCAAAAAACAGGGGTAGTGATGGGGTCCCCTTGTCTGGGGCACTTTTGCAAATTGTGTTATGGCCCACTGGGAGAATCAAATCCTATTTAAACAAGAATTTTTAAGCCCAAGGGTCCAATGGTACAGAAGGTACCTGGATGATATGTTTTTACTTTTTAAAGGTAATTTATCAGAGGTTGAAAATTTCATGGGCATTCTAATTAACTTGACCCCTTTTTTGTATTTTACATGCCAATTTGAAACAAAAATTATCGCTTACTTAGATGTCTTGTTGAATAAAGATATTGTGAATAATAGATAAATTGCCAAGATTTTCCGTAAACCAACATATTCCAATGACTTCCTTTATTTCAGTAGTAATCATCCCCTTCACCAGAAGAGAGCTGCTGTGGAAGGATAGGTAGTCAGGGCGGCAAAAATTATTACAATGGATTCAGATTTTGAGGGGGAATGTATGAATTTGAAATAAATGTTCTCAAATAGAGAGTATCCAACCCCTCTAGTGGATGAGATCATTATAGAAGTAGGGAGAAAAAGGCAAACAAGTCATTTCCAACCAATTTTACATAAAGGAGTAGAAAGGTCTGTGTTTCTTATGCTTAGTCAAACACTCTGCTTGTGCTATGCTGATGAGGTCATAACAAGGCTGAAATATGCATACCCACAGCTAGTGGAGTTTGGCTTTATTGGCCTGAAATTGTCCATTAAAAAGACAAAACAAGTCATGGGCATTCAGAATCGCCAGTTAGCTGAAACACCTGATGTTCAGAAGGATCATTTGCATATATCCCATGTGCCTCTGATACAAGAGGTTTGGGGGGGGGTCACTCAGTGGAAGTTCTAGCTTTGCTGGAGTTTTCATTTTGTTTTTACTGATTGGTTTTTCAGTGCCCTTCTCACTCATTGTTTTAGTTTGTTGTTTGGGATATTTTTGTAGTGACCCTAATGATAATGGATATCAGTTGGGTATAACAGCCATGTGTTTCTTATGCTTAGTCAAACACTCTTATGCTGTGCTGATGAGCTCATAACAAGGCAAAAATATGCATATCCACAACTAGTGGGGTTTGGCTTTATTGGCCTGAAAGTGTCCATTAAAATGATGAAACAAGTCATGGGCATTCAGAATTGCCAATTAGCTGAAACACCTGATGTTCAGAAGGATCATTTGCATATATCCCATGTGCCTCTGATACAAGAGGTTTGGGAGGTCACTCAGTAAAAGTTCTAGCTTTGCTGGAGTTTTCATTTTGTTTTTACTGATTGTTTTTTCAGTGACCTTCTCACTCATTGTTTTACTTAATAAAATAGTTGGAAAATAATCAAATTAAAGTACATTTGTTGTTCCCAGCTAGACTTAAAGTTTTTTCTTTCAGATTCAACTAAAAGATTTGAAACCTTGGACTCTGCTCTATCCTTCTTAACAACTAATAACATTTTAGATCAAGTGGGTAATATGGATTGGTCCTCTAGTACATGAAAGAGTCATGCTGAGACAAATGGTTGGAAAACTACTGATAAGAAGAAGAAGAAACTAAAATACAAATAAATATTTAATACTTTCTTTTTTGTCTTCTATGTAATATTGAAAAGCATAACCATTTTTCTCCTGTTTCAACATATAACAATAATCTACTACTATGATACTCCCGATTCATTCAAAAAGGAATTTAAGCTTAAATTCAATAACTAAGGCAAAATTATTTCATTTTTATTCTTTGCATATATCATTACTAGTTGTATAAATATCCCTTTTATTTAATTTAAATAGTGCAAGCTAAAGAAAAACATGTATAAACAGCTGTACTAAATGTCTTATACTGGGATCTATGACAATACAGGCTTTCTTTAAACAAATGATCCCTTCTTCTTCTTTGATCCCTTAATATATAAAAACATTATAAACTTACTAACTTATTACTAATACAGAAAAGTTTTACTATTCTGAACAGTAATACATATGTTGTGTACTTATGTATTTTCTGAGTGTTTGTCTGATAGTGGTTGAATGACTGCTGAATATATATAGTTACTATGTTTAAATATTGTTTACACTGCCTGTGTTTTTTTTTTTTTTTTTTTTTTTGTGGAATATAATACTGGGTTCTATAATAATACAGGCTTTCTTTGAAGAATTAGCCCCTTATATGTGATATAAATAATGAACCTGGTCATTCAGTCCTGTTGAAGTGAGGCTTTGCTGTCCTGAACAGTAATTCACTAGTTAAATAGCTGTGTATCTTTTCAGTATTCATTTAACAATGGGTGACTAGCTGTTGAATATTTACACTTGCTGTGCTCCTAAGGGTGTTATTGTTCTGACTCTCTTTCATTCTATATTTATGCTTCTACTTGCTTCATTGTTACACTTCTCATTTTATTGAAGAAAATACTGTTTTGAATGTTATTTGCACTGACAGTCCATTTTTTTCTCTTGTGTGAAACAAGTTTAGGTTCCAATTACTATGCATAACCTTAATCTGAAAGCTGTTTTTTCAAATACAAGCTCAAGCTACTTTTTAAGCTTCTAAAGTGCTTACTTACTTGCTTCTTGGCTTCCCACTAGATCGTGAGTTAAAACACATTTTTTTTTGTGCTTTTGCTTGGAATTCCTCGTTTTTAGACATTCTTAAAATTTCTTTGTGTACATGTGAATGGCTTAATCTAACCAGTAGGCCTCTCTGATAATGTAATCATCAAGATTAAAGCTCATACATGAGCCGTTGCTATATTTTTTACCTTTTAAAGTGACAAATACACTTTATTTATGAATACTTCCTTCAAGAACTGTCACTGCATTATTTTTTAAGTGAAAATCACACATTTATTTTCTTCTTGATACGACATAAATTAAGCTTTATTGTTACTCATTTAATTAAATGGCAAGTTTTTTTTTGTGTTTGGTTTATATATATGTATATATAAATTAAACAACATATAACATAATTATATTGTTAAACGTGTTCATTAAAGAGTTTAAAACTTTTGAAATTGGAATAGATTATGCAAAATAATATATCCTGTTTCACATGCACCAGTTTTAAAATGTAGAAGCTAAATCAAGAGAAGCATTGGTGAAACATTATGGCATGTAATGTTACTTATTTATGTATGCTATTTAGTTGTACAGATTTCTGCAAGGCATCTAGACATTGCCTCATGATTTTTGTTTTTTGTAAAGTTATGTTTTTTCTGGCAAATCACTGATAATTTATTATAGACTGAAGTTAGAAAATGCCTATATACACTTGGATTGCAGATATCATGTTTTTCAGTGAATTCACCTTGATGAAAAGTTTGTTATTCTATCAGCTTTCTAGACTATATGAGCAATATTAAAGGGGAGTCTGTGTTTTTGGCCCTCTATCCTTGTATTGTTTATGACACTATCTGGATTTCCTGTTCTAGGAGACAAGGAGTTATACTTTTATGACATAAAAAAACAACTATTAATGAAGCAAGTCATTATACTGTCACTGATTTTAATATTTGTACTAATTGTTATTTGAAGGTGCCTTTGAGTAATGATTAAATTTCAGGTTTCAGTTTTATGTTTCCTTAATTATTGTCATTATCCAAGTTAATAAAAATTACTATTTTGATGTCTTTGACATTATTTTTTCAACTCTAGCTGCTTTAAGCTTTTTATTGAAATGTCTATACACTTACAATAATGCATGTAATTATATATCTTGTTATGTACATATAAGTTTATTTATTCTTAAACACTTAAAATTTTAAAACATAATTATAGATATAATTGCATAATTATTTGCTTATTATATTCAGAGTCCTATAATCATTATATTTTTACACTTAAATCATTAAAGACTCTTTAAAACTATCTAAACCAGATGAAATTAGAATTCAATTATACATATTTTTTATTAAACTAGATTTTTGTTTATCAAGGTTTAAGATATGCATTAGTAAGTTGAATATACAATCCATATGTTAACTTAATTTAATTAGCTACTTTTTATTTAAAATTAAATCTTAGTTAAACTGAAGAATATGTCTTGTTAGTGACTATCGTGGATACACTTGAATGGAAACGCGATTCAAGTATGTGGTTTTATACCTCAGAGATTGTTCAATTTGTTTTTAGTTCAGTTTTTAATGTTCTCCTTTACAGTTGTTTATCAGAGTGTGTCTACAAACTTTAGATACTTAGTTTTAATATATACTTATATATATATATATATATATATATATATATATATATATATATATATTCTTACAAGAAACACACACATACAAAAGGATATGGATTAACTCTAATAATTATTCAGTACCAGTAAGGTCTCACTGTAAACAAAACGAGGTGTGGCTATACTGTGCCCAAAATCATAAATTCATACAGTGATAAATTTGGCATGTTTTGTTTGGTATCTTTGAATATAAATAGAAAGATTTACACATTAACTTATATTGGATTCCTGGCCTGAGACTCAAAGTGGGTAAGCATCAGTTTGAAGACATTGTTTTACACGGTAAAGGAAATGTAATATTAGTAGGTGATTTTAATTGTATATTAGCTGATAGTGATACTAATACAAAAAATGTACATAGGAAACCAGCCACATCAAAGGCTTCATTTGATTTTATTGACATGTTCAGTATTAAAGATATAAATGTATATGCTGAGCCAAATTCTTTATTTTTCACTTATTATTCACATCATCATGGCAATCAGTCAAGAAATGATAGATTATACCTTTCAAGAGACTTAACCTCAAATTAGCTCAAATGGTAGAGCGCTCGCTTAGCATGCGAGAGGTAGCGGGATCGATGCCCGCATTCTCCACCCCCTGTACTCATCACTCATTAGACCTATGATTGAGTACAATGCCCTGTTTGGAATGTATCTGACCAGACACCTGCTGCAGCTTGAAAGGCCCCAAAAGTTCCTCACCAAAAGGATAAAGGGTCTCAAAAATATGTCTTATGCTGCCCGACTGAAAGAACTCCAGCTCTATTCAGTCTCATACCGCTTGCTCAGAGGTGACCTGTGCCTGACATATAAGGCCATGTCAAACCCAGATTTGATGAATATGCTTCACCTCAAAAAATCTAGATCCCTCAGAACCACAAGGGCGGGAGACTTAAACCTTGACACGGTTATAAATAGAATGTGCTGGAGGGACAGATTCATCACCCAGAGACTCCCTATGCTGTGGAACAAAATCCCGGTACATGTGAGGCAGAGCACCTCGCTGGCCTTGTTCAAGAGGAATCTTGACCAATGGATGGGAGATCGCAGATATACCCCAGGGATTACTTCAGTGTCACTGCTTGACAGAGGCACAGAAAAATGACAGGCATAGTTTTTATTCAAACTAAAGGGGTGGCGAAAGCCACAAAACTATGGGCTAGGCTTATAAATGCCCTTGGGCAGATAGCCTAGTATGAACCTATGAACCTATGAACCTATGAACCTATGAACCTATGATAAAGTTAAAACCATTATACACCCTCTATCTATAACACAATTATATTTGATTTGGCAATGAACACTAAACAAAATTAGCTTGTTACATAAAATATAATTCTTACCATAATTCCATCATACATAACTAACTTAAAAGATTTTAAGGAATTTTGTATGAATGCGATACAAACCTTTCTGAATATAAATTTTACAGATGATATATAAGTAATACATGTATGGGAGTCTTTGAAATTGTACTTATATGGCAAAGTTTTATCTTGGTTTATTAATAAGAAAAAACAATGGAATAAAGATTTATTAGATTTACAAATGAAAAACAAATAAATTAAAGTTATTTATACAAAATGGAAACACTGGGTGGCCACGGTGATGCAGTGGTTAGCATTGATACCTCACAGCAAGAGGTTCTCCGGTTCGATCCTTGGCTGGGGTGCCTTCTGTGCAGAGTCTGCATGTTCTCCCTGTGATCATGTGGGGTTCCTCCGGATGCTCCGGTTTCCTCCCACATCCCAAAGACATGCTGTAGGTGGATTGGGCACAGTAAATTGGCCCTAGGCATAAGTGTGCGCATGTGTGTGCCTTTTGTGGAAGGTTGGGTGCCGGGCTGGTAACTCGACACCGTAAAACTCACTGCCAATCATGAGTGGACAGTGATCCACTGTGGTGACCTCTAACTGCTGAAAGAAGAAGAAAATACAAAATGGAAACACTAACAAGGAGAACTTGATAAGATGAACAAAAAATATTTACAATATTACACCATAAAACTATAATTAATTTAGAAAAGATCAAATTAAATTCTTATTCTATGAATCCTAAAAACCAAAGAATAACAAACAGAACAAAGAAGACTATTAAATCCAATCAGATAAAAGAAATTTAGATTCCAGGTTCTAGAAAAAGAGCTTCAGATATAGAAGGTATTTTAAAGGCTTTTAAAAAACACTAAATTAATTACCTCACATGATATGGAAATTGAACCTCAGAATGTAATAAAATCCTTCTATAAGAAATATATTAAGAAATACTGAAGATCAAATAAAGTTAATTGATAAAATTATTACAATGACTAAGTTTAAATCACAAATTAATAAGTTAAAATTAAATAAGGCTCCAGGAATTGATACTATTATACCTTCTTCTTCTTTCGGCTGCTCCCGATAGGGGTCACCACAGCAGATCAACTGTTTCCATTTCTTCCTTTCCTCTGCATCTTGCTCTGTCACACCAACCACCTGAATGTCCTCTCTCACCACATCCATAAACCTTATCTTAGGCCTTCTTCTTTTCCTGTTACCTGGCAGCTTCATCCTTAGCATCTTTTTCCCAATATACTCTGCATCCCTCCTCAGCACATGTCCAAACCAATGTAATCTTGCCTCTCTGGCTTTGTCTCCAAACCTTCCAACCTGGGCTGACCCTCTAATATACTTATTCCTAATCCTGTCCATCCTCGTCATACCCAGTGCAAATCTTAACGTCTTCAACTCTGCCACGTCAAGCTCTGACTCCTGCCTTTTTGTCAATGCCACTATATCCAACCCATATAACATAGCTGGTCTCACTACCCTCTTGTAGACCTTCCCTTTCACTCTTACTGGTACTTGTCTGTCACAAATCACTCCTGACACTCTTCTCCACCCACTCCATTCTGCCTGTACTCCCTTCTTCACCTCTCTTCCACACTCACCATTACTCTGAACTGTTGATCCCAAGTATTTAAACTCATCCACCTTCGCCACCTCTACTCCCTGCATCCTCACCATTCCTCTATCCTCCCTCTCATTCACATACATATATTCTATCTTAGTACTGCTGACCTTCATTCTTCTTCTCTATAGAGCATATCTCAACCTCTCCAGGGTCTCTTCCACCTGTTCTCTACTCTCACTACAGATCACAATGTCATCTGCAAACATCATAGTCCACGGGGACTCCTGTCTGATCTCGTCTGTCAACCTGTCCTCCACCATTGCAAATAAGAAAGGGCTCAGAGCTGATCCTTGATGTAATCCCACCTCCACCTTAAATGTATCCGTCACTCCCACCGCAGACCTCAAGTGCTGTCACACTACCCTCGTACATATCCTGTACCATTCTTTCATACTTCTCTGACACTCCCGACTTCCTCATGCAATACCACAGCTCCTCTCTAGGCACCCTGTCATGTACAAATTATTAACTAAAGAAGCTTTAGGCTTATTGTCAAGAGTATATACTTTAGCCAAAGAAAATAATAACTTCCCCCTTACTGGAAATATACATTAATTCACCAAATTTTAAAGTCAGATAAAGATGTAAAAAATGTTCATCATACAGACCAATATCATTAAGCATTGATTAGAAAATGTTATGGCAATGCACACTATTAGATTAAAGCATATACTCCCTTTATTGATTGATGAAGATCAGACTGGATTTATAAAAGATAGTAACAGTTTTGACAACATTAAAGTAATTCTTACATTAATGGACTATATCAATTTTACAAAAAAATGGCTGTAGTGAGCTTAGACATTATAGCACTTTTGATTCAGTTCATTGGGATTATTTCTTGTTTTAGATGAATATGGATTCTCTCGAAGATTTTACTCAACTGATAAAAATATTATATACCAAATCTTTAACTTATATAAAGATTGTGTTCTGTTTATCCAGATTTATTGTAATCACCAAGGGTATGAAACAGGATGCCCTTTGTCCCCTTTATTGTTTAGTCTGGTCATAGAACCATTTGCTAATTGTATTAGGATGAATACAGATATTAAAGGCATATATTTTAATAACAGTTTAGTTTCCAAACTTCAGTTACTTGCTGATGACATTTTACTAACTTTGAATGACCATAGTAAGTCTTTACAAGCTTTATTTGATTCAATAGATCTTTTCCAAAGAATTTCTGGACTTAAATTTAATGAAAATAAAACCAAGATATTACTTATAAATTGTAATAAGAAGAATATTAATAAAACAGTTTGCTAAATATATAGTTCTCGACAATAAAATCAAATACCTAGGGTCACTTTAACAAATGATATGAATGAAACAATAATAATTAATTTTAATAATACCATAAATAAAATTAAATGTCTCATGGAGAAATGATATAAATTCTTTTTTTACTATGGAGGACTGACTTTTTCTAGTTAAAATGATTATTTTTCCAAAAATATTATATCTTATACAAGCAATTTCTATTCTTCCTCCCAAACAATATATACACCAATGCAATAGATTAATGTTAAACTTCTTTTGGTACCCTACTAAATCTAGAATTGCATTGTCATCATTTAAAGGATTGGGAGGTGGGGGATTTAACCTTCCTGACATTGAAATGTATGTTTTATTCTCTATTGTTACAACACTGACATTGTGGCTAAACTCATCATATACGGCTAGGTGGAAGCAAATTCAAGAACATATCTGGTTACAATCAAATTATTCATTGTTGTCACAATATACAAAAATTCTGCCTTATACTTTTTACTTGATGGTAAGAAATTATATCCTAGATAATAAAGTTAACCTTTAAATTCCAAATTTATTTCAAACACATTAAATACTTTCAAAAAAATATTTGAACAGAAATCCAGATAGTAAGGCTTGGTCATTCTTGTTAGTTCCCATAGCATGTAGACAGAATAATATTGACTCTTCTGACATTATCAAAATTACTATATTTAAAGGGAAAAACTTAATATATTGACATCAATTGTTGGATTCTGGAAATGTTCTTCAAATGAATCAACTCATTAATAATTGTAATATAGAAAATTAATTGTGTTTGGTAATTCAAGAACTAAGACAATATATCACTAATAGAATAGAGTCAATGTATCCATCATCTAGACAAAATATTCCTAAACCTATATAATTTTATGATTATTATAGGCAAACAGTTCAATGAAAATGCTATTTATCCAAAATATATAAAGTAATCAAAAGCACAAAAATCTATTATAAAGACAGTTACTGAGATTATTACATTTAATTTTCATATTAATAATCAACCCCCTGAGGATAATGATAGCAAATTACTATTAATTTCCTCAAGACAAACTTCTCTTTCATTACAATGGAAATTATTCTCTTGGAAATTTATTCACAGACCCCTGGATTCAATAAAATCTCTCTAGGCTCTGTGTAGAGCCTACAAAGTAACACGGACATTGAATCCGTGTAAGCAGTAGTGTAGAGGCTGTCGCATAGTTCTGGATTGTCCAGGAAATTCCTGGATAGATGTTATACACAGGATAAGAATCATTGTAATGTACTCTGCTATTGTATAAATATGCTTGAATTTTATTTTTTTTTATTTTGTTAATGTCTGTTTGCATGGTGCGGTGCTTAGCTGTGCCGAGCTGCACTTACACATACACAGCTGTCACTTGTGCGAAAAAAAATAGAAAATGGGTGTAATTAACTTGTTTAACTTTTTTAATGGCCATTTGTGTGGCTTAGTGCTTAGCAAAGCAACAGGCACCTTAGTAGTATATGTGAAGGTATAGTGGTTCTCTCACTATCCAAATCGCTAAATAGGTTGAGTCATGGCTTAAAGTGTAGTAGGTCCCAGGTTTGAGTCCTGAGTAGCCATACTTCTTTTAATTTCATGCCATGAAAATGTGTGAGGTGACCTAAAGGGCAGATTAATACAAAAACAAAATTGTTTAATTTGGAAAAGCTGCACAATGCTAAGCACCACTTAAACATGGTCAACAGCTATTCTTGTTTGCACATTGCTAAGCTATACTGAAACACAGTTGTGTAAGTCTGAGTGATGCTTAGCTCCACTAAAATTGTTTGCATGATGCTCAACAAAGTGGCTCTTTTTGGGAAGTTACAGTATGGCTTTTAAGGGTGGGAATGCAGCCTATATTAAGGCCAATATGGGGGAATTCTACACCATTCATTGGAGTCCTTATTAACCTGTTGATATCTATGGTGGTGTTTTTGAGGCAGTGTGCTTTTCGGTTCATAGGTGGGGTTTGCAAGAGTCCAGCATGTTTGTTGGACTCCTGGTGACCAACTATGAACCCCAGCTGTTGCAGGGCAATTATCAGGGCTCAGAATGTAAAGCTGAAGCCTGGGTCTGTTGGCCAGGGATCTTACCAGTGCTATCTGTATCCCCTGCACTGGTAAGCAGTGTTATCACCACTATGATAAACTGAAGTGGAGAAAAATGGGAACCTTGGACACCTGGTCCAAGAAGCTTGGGCTGAGCAAACCCTACAGATATATAAGTATGTTTGCTACTACTTTACTAATATACAAGCTGAAGGGTCTGTATTAGATAATCAAACTTTCAAAAGTTCGACTGTCATATGGTCGGCACCATATGATCGAACTTTTAAAAGTTCGAAAATCTAATAAAAAAAAATAAACCACACAAATAACCTACCTGAATGTTTTCAGCAGGGGGGCAAGCTCCCCTGCAACCCACACCCCCCGCTCTTTAAATATACCAACTCCAAGATCGCACTACAGTACAGAAAAGGGAAATCTTCCCATTCCGTGCTGTACCGAGATCTCCATTAAAACGTTTGAACTTTCAAAAATTCATTCATATAACATTGAACATATGGCAGTCGAACTTTTGAAAGTCCGATCATCTAATATAAACCAAAGCTGAATCCGAATGGTTTGCTTCTCTTCCAATAGCTGCAGCTGAATGGGCTCGCAATGTCCAGTTTCATGTAGGGCACCTGGCCAGGATGAGGTGTGAGTATGGTAAGTAGGGAAAAATGTCTGATAAATGTAGTTCACTACCCACAGTAAGGTTCAAGGCTGTTTTCTGGCCAGTTTGTGTCAAATAATGCACTCTATTCCTCCCACTCCAGGAACAAAGTATATGGGTAAAGTAGCTCACGTTCTGGGCAGATATGTGCATAAATGACAGATTCTAAGGAACAGCAACAATAAAGTTTAAAGCAGGATTGTGCTTTGATAAGTAATGTGTGCAAATAACTGCAGTAGGGCTGTATTCACTGCATGTGCGTTCTAATGTGACTCCAGTCAACTGTAAGAAGGAAATTCATAAAGAATGCAGAAATAATTGCTTGATAAATGAAGTGTACTACCCACAGTATGGTTCAGGCGTATCTTCTAACCAATTTGATTCAAATAATGTTCTCTATTCCTCCCAATCCAGGAACAATGTATATGGGTAAGGTAGATCATGTTCTGTGCAGATATCATGTGTGCAAGTGACAGATTTTAAGGAACAATAACAATAAAGTTTAAAGCAGGATTGTGCTATGTTAAGTAATGTGTTCAAATAACTGCAGTAGAGCTGTATTTACTGCATGTGTGCCCTAATCTGACTCCAGTCAATTGTTAAATTAAGTGCACATGTCCCTTGGAGTCACAGCTTGTGGGTTCTACTCCCATGCCAACCAATTAAGACATGACCGGCTGTCTAGTCTACTTAATGTACATACCTCTCAACTGTCACAATTTTTGTAATGTAATGGCAACTGCCTAATCTGTCTGGTCCTTGATTAGCAAATAAATGATTACCTGGAATGCAATTTATTTGCAAATCCTTTTACAGAACACCTTGATAGTAATGTATGAGCACAGTATGTGAAACAGTTCCCTGTAATTTTGTACCTGCATTTGTTAGTGCTTGGCCCATACTGTCCCATATTAACAGGTTGAGATGTATGTACTTGCAACATCATCTATACAAGAATCAAATCACTGTACTCACAACTGACACTGCACACCTGTAGACATATGTATTAGTAGTCTGTGTAGTAATATCATCTGCGAGTTCACTAATTGTATGTTTTTCTCTGTCTCCCCACCTCTTATCTTCTTTAAATTATTAATGTTATTTATTATTATGATTTGATATTAATATATTCTATTAAACTAACTGTTATGTTGGCCTTTTGGTTTATTTCATACTGGTTTGCTGTTAACATACTTACTGTTACGTTATTTATTGTTGTGTTCCACATAATATACCTTAAAATATATTTTGACTAATCAATATTGTCTTACATTATGTAAAACACAAAACTTCCACCAGCAGACAAACCACACTAGTAGCCAGAAATCAAAACTAAGTGCAGAGAAAGCACCAGTGTGGAAGCACAGCAGTCACAGTTCAAAATATCCACAGATAACATAGGCAGCAAACAGCAGGCAGCAGGTGAAATAGATCCAAGTATGGAAACACAGCAGTCACAATTTAAAATATTGAAAGGTAATGTAGGCAGCAAACAACAGGCAACAGGTAAAATAAATTCAAGTTTAATGCATATACAAACTGGTAAATGCTTTTACTATGGAATCATAGCTTCTTCAGACCCTAGTGAAACAGCACCTTTATTAAACATTTATATAACACTGTCATAATACATAGACCAATCAAAAGCAAAAACTAATAAAACATTAAATAGTTAAAGCTGAACTCACTAAAAAAGTGAACACAGCAAAAGGAAATACACATTACTTGTTTATTTTCCTTCTAGCTTTTAAAACAGGTTTCAAATATACAAATTCATTTAAATCTAACCACATATGAGAATGTAGTTTGGCTATCCATCTTGCTTCACATCTTTCTGTTTCATGTTCAGTGTTACCCAACCTAGCATTTTGATATACAGCATAACATCTAACACAGTAAAAGAAAACCTATATGCATTACATTGCATCTAAACATGTTTAGCTAAGGCATTGACAGTGTTATTTTTATTTATACAATATATATATGTTCCCCAGTATATTCACGAAACTGACAGTTGGTTTTGCCAACTTAAAATGAGCTGCAATGCTCACAGTTGGCTAAATAAACAACATTCATAGTGTCACAGTTAACCATAACATTTAAAAAATATTTCTTCCCTGTCTCTGGATGAACAAACTCATTAACCTCTCTATCATGCTGACAAAAATTACAAGTATGACACTTTTTGATACCCTCTCCCCATTGTCCATAACCCATCTTATCTGGTTAACACAACAACCTTTTTAAATTCACCATATTCCTGTAGTAAAACTTAGGAGATGTACCAACTAATGCTTGAACAGATGAAGCAGAGGTGAAAATATGCCAATTCTTTTTAATTACATCAGTGACCTTATTTATGTCACTGAAAAAAGTCATAGAGATTCTTAAAAAATTGTCCCTTCTAATTTGTCTATGTGGGTCCCCTGTGGGGGTCATAAAATAAGATATCCCAACACCCTTCCTAAGCTGACAAGTACCACACATACCCTTAGCTGTCTCAGTCCCCTTATACTCCCTAGCTTCAAAATCATTCTTCAGGGTCAGGATAAATTCCTCAAAATCCTGGTCTTTAACATGTTGCCTAGAGGCCCTTAACATTTGTCCCTTCACCACATTCTCAAACACATGGTTAGGATGCATACTGCTACAATGAACAAAACTTGGTTTGTAACAATCCTTCCTATAAAGGCTTGTAATAAGTCTATTACTACCAGGCTCCCTCTTCACCATGATTTCCAAACAGGGTATCTCAATATGGGACTTAGTGGCAGTGAACCGCAAAAAGTCTGTAGTGGAATTAAGGTAGAAAATAGATTCATCTAATTCCACTATGCTGCCAGTCCAAACCATAAAAAGGTCATCCACAAACCATCAGTAAAATTTTATTTGGTAGTCCCACCATCTTGAACTCACTAGAAACTTGCATTCCCATACAGCCATAACAGCATTGCCATAGCTATTGGCACAAGGTGTGCCCATAGCTATGCCATGCCTCTGATGGCAATATATGTAGTTGAATATGAAAATGTTATTCTGTAAAACCGTCTTAAGGGGAAATAGAATGAAATCAATCTGCCTAGCATCCAAATCACTTCTCATTTCAATAAAATCCTTAACCATTAAAATACCCTGCTGGTTAGGTACTGTAAACAGTGATGCAACAGCAAGTGTTACCAAAAGGTTGCTAGATAGAAACACACCTTACTTAGAAAACTCATACATATCAAAAAGAAATTGCTGTGTATCTTTTAACACAAAGACATGGGTCGGGCGACTGCTCACACTCACATAGTCCAACATCGGTCTCAACTTTTTCTATAGATAAATGGATATAGGTTCAGTGAGCCATCCCCCCCCCCCCCAGCAACTAAAGGTGTAAACAGAGAGTGGTTCATATTCTTATAAATCTTGGGTAAACCATGAAATAACTGAACAAGAGGTAAATCAACTTTTAGGTACCTGTATACATCATCAGGACTAGCTCCTTCTAACTTGACATTATGGAGCAAACTATGAACAATACTAACAAAACCATATAACTCAGCCATAGAAATACATCTGTAAGTTTCACTATCGGATAACATGGCATTCAAGCTATTATAATAAAATTCATGGTTCATAGCAACCAGCATGCCCCCCTTGTCATCAGATTTTATCACAATACTTTATTCATTCATAAGAGATCGTAAAACACACCACTCTTCTGGTGACAAATTAACAACCCTGTAACCAGTTTTACCTTTCTGTAACACATTATAAATATCAGATTCACACATTCTCAAAAACACTTCTAAAGTAGAATTATTGACAGGAACAAATGTACTAGGTTCACAAAATAAAACATTCTTGTCAGTACCAGTCTCTTGAAACTGTATCTTGAACATAATATTTCATGCAAACAGTTTCAAATCAAAAACAACATCCACCACATCACAAGCTTCTGATGGAATGAAAGATAAACCTCTACTCAGAATGGACACTTCTACCTCAGACAGCACCTTCACAAATATATTGTGTATCAACGGTCAGCTCTCATGAGTCACATTCTCTTTAAACTGTTGTTCTCCTTTCCTTCATGGCTCTTCTTCCACTTCTCACTCTCTCGACTATGTCAGTGTGAGCAGTCGCCTGACCCATGTGTTTCGATTGGCTGTGGCAGAGTCAGAAAACCCTGCCCCATTGAAACAATGGTAGTTTTCCTTCTAACCACCAGTTGGTCAACAGTGCTAGTCATAGCTGGAGTCATCCTTCTTTGGTTAGTATTCATCTGGTTACTGGTCCATTGGGGGGAGTGATATATACAGAGTTGTCATGCAACACAGTAGTTAATTTAGGAGAGCTACTTGGTGCTGCTTTAGATAAGGCCATGTCATCACAGCCTTCAAATGTATCAGATGATACTGCTGTGTTCAATTTCTCATTTGCCACAGTTCTTGGCCAGGAACAATCATTTATCAGTATAAAAAACACTTAAATCATGGTTAAGGATAGGTAAGGTTCTTTCTTATACCCATCCTGGACATCCCTACCTGTCTTTCACCGTGTTTTTTCCCTCTGCTTGCACCCCTTTCACCACTGTCCTATCTCCCCATTTTTCTTTTCTTTAATAATTTTTTGCACAATGCAGCAAGGTGCACTGCATCACTTACATATGCTAAATAGCACTGTATTAATATATGCTTTTGGAACAATATTAAGCAGTCAAAATATACACACACCTGCAGAACAGCACATCATCCCACCAAGCCTCACAGCTGCTAACAAAAGCAAGTGTTTTAAGCAAACCATAGTAATTCTGTAGGTCCCCCATTAAGTATGATTAAACAGTGCTGCTCATTGTGCCACACCATGCAAATCAGCTAAGAGATTCATTCAAAAATAGTACTGCAGTTAGCACTCTAGTACACAAATACAGGGTCTATATTATAAAGTCAAAGCTTTAGGTAATAGAATACCTAAAGCTCGACACCTAAACAGCAAAAGCTGTGAACATCGAATGGCCACTTCCACGAATACTTTCATAGGGAAAGAATTCGCTTGGCCAGAAAAAAAAATTTCAAATCCTAATCAAGTGGGGGGGCTTTGATCCCCACACCGCCCCTAACTAAATATACCAACTCCAAGTTCACTCTACAGTGGAGAAAAGGGCAGATTCCCGATAACAGCCAAGTGAATTTTTTCCCTATGAAAGAATTTGTGGAAGCGGCCATTCTATATTTACAGCTTTCACTGTTTAGGTGACGATCTTTGGGTATTCAATTACCTAAAGTTTTGATCACCTAATATAGACCCCGAATGCATCACTATAAAGGCACACACATAAGCTTACACAAGATTGAGGTATCTGATAACAGGTAACCCTGCAGTTATGTCTATAACATGTAGAACACATGATAAAATATTAATGTAAAAGAGGATGTTAACTGGGACTCTGTTATACAAATACAGCACTCTAAAGCCATACACATACTAATAGATGTAAGTGTTGTAGTTAACAGCAGATAACTGTGGAATGATAACAACATGCAGGAGTTCACCTGCCATAATAGTGACTCTGTAGCTCAGTCTGAAAAATGCATTGGAAGAAATAGCTTTTTGGTACACATGGTCCTGGGTGCAAGTACAGCTGTGTCTACCCATGAAAACACATGTATGTGGCCATCAATATTATAAAGTGTGATATGTCTGTCTGTCTCATCCCTATCTATCCATGCAAAGCAATACAGTTGGAATGTCTGCATCTATATTACAGAGGGCAAAGGCATAGAGACAGGACCACTCTCATCCTATTCCCAGTGCAACAGGTAATGCAGTAGGCTGCATTCCCACAGGAAGATGAAGTGTGTACTGAAACTATGACCCAGTAATATCACACTGCAGTCCGCAATGGTTTGCTGGTGATATCACAGGCAATCACATATGCACAAGTAAGATATGTATATGGTGGCTGTGCTTGATACAAGGGTTGCCAGCACACACTCAACAGGGGAATACCATGGCATAACATGTGATCTGGCAGTTGTCCATCTGCCTAACAGCATGGTTAATATACTCCTACCTGTTTTGTATGACACACTAAGCCTTTTGGCTTGCATTGTCTTACTGATACTGCTGGCTGACACACTTACCTGGCACACATACCTTACTTCCCAGTGGGGTGGCTACACTCAGTCTGGCTCTGCTTATAATGCAAGGCTGCCACAGGTACCACACTTACTCTTGCAGCTTTTTGTCCTGCAAAGTGTTCAACCTTTCTGTTTATGCCTATTGCCTGCAGCATCACCATCGGCTCCAGCCTGTAGTACACACATTTGTATGTAAATAGTAGCTGCTACAACATCCTCTCTGCCATGATGTAGAATCTGCCCCCCACTGTTTATAAACCCAACATAGAGAAAGGGGCTGTAATGTACATTGAGGCCTTATATATTGTTCAGTGGTTGTATGGGATTGGCTGATTATAATGCAAAGCAGATGTGCTGCTGGGTGCAATTCGCAGTTCAGAAGCACCGATTGGTTCTGAGGTAATCACTCCCTAATACAGAACCATGTTAAAAAGGCAAACAGCTAGCTAGGGAAAACATTGTGCATGAAAGTTACTTTATATGATAAACTCATTGCCACAACATCAATATATTGGTATCATTCAACAAAGGAGTATTGTACTCCATCAGGTATGTAACCATTTTGTTTCCAACATGATGCATATTTGTCTGTGTTCTTAGGGGGAATGGTGATTACAGCAGTAAGCATTGCATGAAACTGTACTTCTGACATGTCATTGATATGCAGATGGGTTACACCTACAGAGGAACTAGAATACTGGCTGTTAAATAGGTATGCTACTCTCCTGGGAATTTCATGTTGATAGAGGTGGTAATACTACACTGCTATTTGTGTGGCACTGCTTGTTTTACATATTACAAAGGGGGTTTACACATATGGGCTAAAACTTAATGGACTTTGTGTTGGTTGTGTGACCATACAACAGTATCTGTCATGGCACAAACAGGGATAGATGAGTGCTGTCATTATCCTACTCGCATTCACACCCTTACTATGTTTGCATGGTGTCAAATGTGAGATTTGTAACCAAAGAGTGATTAGTGGTAGCCATCTGCCATTTGTGTATCACTACATACTATACTGCCACTTATGTGATCCTGACATATGTTCCCATTTTGTTGTCTTTCAGGAGATATATATCTAAGATGCCGGAGCCCCTTTTACAAAGGCTAAAAAATTAAGGTATCCTGGATGCTCTGCATCAGCATCACCAACTCCTGCTGTCCGGGGAGGACAAACAGGGAAGAGCATGGAGCACTGTGGGCTGATCTGGTTCACAATGTGAATGCAATTAGACAACACAGCAGGACATATGAGCAGGTGCAACACTGTGCCATGATTATGATAAATTCTGCCCACAGAAGAGCAGCAGATGTGGCCAGGGATGCTAGTGTCACTGGTGGAAGGCTTGCCACAGAACAATCACTGCAGCCACAGAGGAATTCCTGGCAAACCTAGGAACACAGGACAGCTCCATCACATGATACATTGTGGATATGTGTGCCACCTTTTCCACACTAAAGGAGCATCCAGGTATGCTTAGTTGGATAAGCACTGGAATACTGCAACATTCGGTGTTACACACTTTACATACTTTTATGTGGGTGGAAGGTATTTTTTTGGGGGGCGGTTATTTGTAGTGTGAATCTTATGCCCAGATTGTGACTTACATACCAGGTAACATATTATGTACTGTAAATGTGAGATCTGTGGACATATTAACCTGTCATAGTGCAACATGGGTTGCTGTTTACATTACCCCTCCCTCAATTTTTCACAGAACCGTCAGGAATCATACACAGCCATGATCCTGCTCTTGGTATGCATAACACTGTTGTGATACAGATGTAGATTGAGTGCATTATATTTGCTAAAGTGTCATCCCAGGCCTGCTGGCTGGATTGATGTATTGCCTGCATGATTTCCAACCTCACAGAGTTTTACCAATGGAACACAGTTTACAGTCATACCTATGCCTTGTAGTTGTGACCACACAGATACATTTGCAGTATTTTTAGGAAAGTTCAGATTGCCTTATGTGTCAACTGTGCAGAGTGATGACAAATGCCAGAAGTTTACATCATTGTTGCTTATGGGATTCTTGAATAAGGAGCTTATTATTTACAAGCAACTACAGAAGCTTTTTTTTTTTTTAGAAAGTAATGTCCTCAGGTCCTGGTATATGAGGGTGGGAGTTAGACAAATCTGTAATACTGACAGCTTAACATATATTGCAATATAGTACTGTAGAGCATAGTAGTGCATGTACTAATGTACTGCTTTTCCTTTTTTATCACAGGTGACCAGGGGGATTGGTCTCTGCCCCCCTCACAACCTGATGTCAGTGTCTCTTCAGACTCTGATGATGATGGTGGCCATTGTGAGGCACAGGGGAGGATTGCAGGGATTGAATCTGTCACAGAATTTGACATCCCTCTTCTGCCCTCATTATCACTGTCAGTATGCCTATGCATACCCAGTCCCCTGAGGCTGCAGATATTGGACAGTCAGAAGGTGGGGACATTGAACAGGAAAGTGTGGGCACTATGGCTGCAGTAAGTGTTGATACTGGCCATAGCCAAAGACATGGCGAGGTGCCATACAGGCAGATTGATAGGGATGCTCATAGAAGGTTTGCTGTCCTTCCACCACCTGATGCAGGTCTCCCATCATGTGTCACTTGGCATATGTTTAGGGCCATCATGGAGGTATAGGCATGTTCTGAAAGGACCTCCAGATGAATGCTCAGGGTTATGGATGCAGCACAGTTTGACAGCCATGACTGCCTGCACCATGTAGTTGATACCCTGGATCGGCTGACTGTTGCCATAGAAAGTGGTCTGAGGAAGATTGCAGATTATCTGTCTTGGAATCGTCATTGTCTGTGATGGAAAATCTGGTTGGAGTTGAGCATCAGATCCATGGACATAGTTCAGCAACTACATCAGCTGAGAGTCCATGTGGCCATGCTCACTCATGCTCCTATAGTGGCAGTAAATCTAGTGCCCCAGAAGTGAGTGTGCTGTCCACACCGAGACATGGCATGCCATAGGCTCATGGTCCTGGACATTCCCGTGGAGGATACAGTCCCAGCAGACAGCAGTTACCCTCCAGTAGTAATGCCGCTTCTGACCTTGGGCATGGAGGTGCCAGTGCAACTCCTGGCAGAGGCAGTTCCCATGTTCATGGACACAGACGGTGAACTGTCAGCTCTGCCATCCACAGTTCAAAGCTTTCCAACATACAGTCACATAGGACTAGCACTGAGCTTGACTGTGTTCATGAAGACACTCACACACCACTGTCACAATCAGTTCACCTGCAGACGCACACAGCACATTCCATGGTCCATATTACCTGCTTCCCTTCCTGACTTACACACATGCTTGCCAACCTATTGGATCAGCCTTGGCCTCCTGCACCCCCACACGACACCCTGTGCAAGTGATGATACTTGTGCCACATCCCTGTCATCCTTGTCATCATACAGCGAAATGAAGCTATGTACTAGAAATGAATTAACTAGAAATGCAAGAAAAACATAACCGTAGCAGAAGAGTAAACTGTAAATTCTTTACTTCACAATTCTCTGGTACCTTGGCTTTTCCCCTTCAATGGATACAGCAAAATGAATATAGCCATTTTTAAATGTACATCAAAACCCTTAAACAATCAACTTAATTAAATTCAATTAAAATAATTATTTAAATTAAAGTAGCAATACCACAGAATATATCACCTCAGTACTTAGTACTGCTTACATTTTCATGAAAACTATTTTAAATAATTCAAAAATAGCAAATATATTACACTAGCTTCATAATCTAATTTACACATTTTACAAAACTGCTTTTAGAATACAAAAACACAGCTAAACTAATGCACTACATTAACTTCTAGATTAAGACCCCTAGGTGACAGTGTCCTATAATTTAAAATAAATTTACTTTCTAATTCCAAAAGTTTCCTAACTATATCACCCCCTTTATGAAATAAAGGTTGAGCAAGAACAGAGAAGAAAAAACTGGAAACATTACCCAGGTACATTAATAAAATGTTCAGCAACTGGACTTTTCATGTTCCCATTACGAATATCCTTCATGAAGCTATGTGTCTGATGCACAGGGTGACTACCTAAGTTGCCTTTCACATGCTACTTGTACTGGTCAGTGAGGGACATTGTCTGCTGGAGGCTGTACTGAGTACACCACGTTATGTTGTGTAGATTAAGTTGGATGATGTTATAATGGCTGTATACTTACAAAATAAATGGTGTCTCATAGAATTGTTTGTTTCAGATTCCTGATTTTTGGGACACACCTATGGCTGCAGTGCTACAATAAACCCGTAACCATCAGAGCACAGGAAGGAATGTCAGCACAGAATCAGAATGTCTTCACAAAGATAAAGCAGTAGAAGTGTATGGATCCTTAGCTTCCTATGTGTATCACAGGCTAAGAGATACAATGGTATCATGCAGCCTACTCCTGCATCTGTAATCTCTGACATGATGTGGCTTCCTTGATAAGTGTAAGCAGGGTTCTGGGAGCTGACACATCTACAAGCTGTGACATAAGAGATGTACCATCTACAACCCTGTGTCCATTACAAACATTTGTCCTCATCCAGTTATGATTGCCTTGCTCTGCATCCCATTGTGTTACTTACACATGATGTGCGTTATGACAGAAGTGTGATTCACATGGATGGGGAGACTGTTTCATGTAGTGTGTAGTGTCACGGTCACATACCTGTCTCCCCAGCAAGGCCTATTTGTACCACAGTCAAGGTGCAGCTGTGTACAACAAGTACATTGTGTACTAGTCCTTTCTTGGATGTGCAGGTGGCACACAGTGGGAGCTAACAGCTCCCTGTATGATAGCCATACACCTTCCCTCCAAAGCATGTAGTGGACAGAATACACAATTTTGGCCTTGACACAGTCTGTATTGGACATGTTATGTACACTGTGTGTTGGCTTACTGTGGGACCTCTTTGGCTGTTACAGGTGTCAGATATGTCTATGTACTTACATGCTGCAGGTGTCATTGCACTCAATGATAGGTGTGATGAGTGACACATACAGTGCAACAGTGATATTCTGGGATTTACATTCCATACATTTATCTATAGGTTGTACAACAGTGCATAAAGTCCCACATCTTACTGACCAGTGAAAGTTGAAGGCTACATCTTTCTCTGTGTCCATAAGTCCCTGCCTAGCGGATCAGTTGTTGGAGCTGAGCAGACAATACGGTATTGTCCAGGGGTGGCTGACTGCCAAAAGTATAGCATTGTGCATACATTGGCATGTAGTATTTGTCAATGACTTTGACAGCAACTGAATGTGTGTGTCAACCCATCCTGAATAACTGTTGGTTCTGTGTGTAAAATATTGACAGTCCCTTATTTGCAATCATTTGCAAATGTAGCCAATCTGCGGTCATTGACAGTGGCTGTGGCCGCAGAGAAGGGAATGGCTAGGAGGGGTAGTCCCAGGAATGAAGTGTGTGGGTAGTTCACTGGTGATTGGGCTCACTGTAGTGCTGGCCTACAAAAACCTATCTTCCCAGATAATGACTGTCAGACATTTGGCTATCCAATGGCTGACATGCAAGTTTGTAAAACACCTTGACAGTTTGTCCACAATGCCTGATGGCCTAATTTTGATGAATGTGTTGTCAGGCCATAGTAGGTGAGGTGAGTCATTTCCCCTCATACATCTCCGTCTGTAACAATGAATTCATTGCAAAGCTTAGGCTAGGCATGATCTGACCTTCAACAACACAAACTGCATTTGGGCTAGTGTCTGCAGGTGTACTACATTGTTAGTGATCATTTCCATGATAAGTGTTTTCATGGCTGTAAATGTGACTCTAATGAGACATCTGGGGACACCAGTTGTCACTGTATGCTACTTGCTCTGTGTGCAACTATGTATTCTGTTCCCCTTCCAGATTGACCTTACAATGGATTAATGAGGTACTTGGCTTGATGTTGAGAGGGAGTCTATTCCACAAAAAGGGGAGTCTCTGGGACACAAATCTGTCCCGCCAACAAGTCTTATTGATGTCACAGACCAGGTTGAGGTCACGTGTTTGGATTACTCAAGTGAAGCTTGACTTGTGTATATGCAACAGTACCATCAAGGCGGGGATTCAGATTGTTGAGTATGCCAGACAGAGGCCACCTCTGAGGAGTCTGTATGAGACTGAGTAGAGGGACAGGGCTTTTGGCCTATCTGTGTTGGTTAAATGTTTGAGGCCCTGGATTATCTGGGGACAACTTCTGTGGTCTCTCAAGCTGCTGCATGTGCTTTGTCAGGTACATGCTGAAAGGGCATTGTACTCAATAATGGGTCTTAAAAGGGAAGAATAAAGGGATGTTATGACCTCCTTGTCCCTAGACGAGATACTCTTCCTAATGAGGTAGACCATGTAGAAAGCTTTCTGTACAACGGAGGCAATATGATGGTCAAAAGTCAGTTTGCTATCAACCTGGGTGCCCAAGTCCCTCATGACTAATTGGGTACTTAGGTCCTTGTTATTATTGTGATAGTTTATGAGGACATTAGTCTCCCCAAAGGGGAGGATGAGGCATTTTTTAGCAATCAGTTTGAAGCTATGATGTTCATCGTGCATACAGCTGCAGTCATAACAGATGGGTTCTCCTGCCGTCAGGCGGGTCCTCGGTTGGCTGAATTCCAAAGTCTAGGTCCGGCGTCGGTTGTCGTCGCTTCTTCCCTGACGTCAGTGCAACAGGGGTATAAAAGAACCAGCCGACGCCATTTTCTTCAGTCTTTTTTGCCGCGCGGTGCCTGAAGCAGAAGCAGTTCGCAAGTGCCGGTTGGTCAGCTCCTGAGATTACAAAAAATTTTGGAACCGAAGTCTTCTTGAAAGCTAAGTACCCCATTGGGGAAACTTTTTCTTGCCTCAGACCGATGTCAGACAAAGTTAATAATTGTATTTCTTGTGGGAAGCAAATACCGCATAAGGATTTCCATTCCCTCTGTATACCTTGTTTAGGCCCAGACCACGACGTCGCGGTCTGTCGCTTTTGTGCTACATTCAACAAACGCACTATTAAGCATCGGGCGGAGTTCACCCAGCATTATTTTGGGAAAGCATTTAACTATACTATGTCGTCGGATACTCCGACTCCGGTTTTGTCTAAAAAACGCAAAGACAAGGACCGACACTCGAGTTCCATGGCCTCTACCGACACCACGCCAAAGCCGACTACACATGGTCCGGTTCTCAGCGAGGCGCCTACGCAGCCCCTGATTACCGATGACACATCTTTGGCGGTGTCTCCTGTACCCGAGGTCGCAGGCTCCTCGGCCCACACCCTGACTACAGATACCGAAGCCACGCTTGGCATTGAAACACAGAATGTGGACAGGTCCACCTCCACTCAAGGTGTCTTCAGACCTTCCTCTTCTTTCTCCATCAAGGCTTTCACCAAGTCTAAAGCTACCATGCACCCTAAGAGACCAGCTACACAGGGCCCATCTCCAGGCCCCATGCCTAAGAGACAGATGCTTAAAATGTCTGAGGATTTAATTACTCTAATTAGAGGTTCTCAGCCACCTCTGGACAAAAGACCCAGAGTGGAGGAAGATTCCCCCTCTTCTGATCAGGGCTCCATTATTTCAGAGCACTCTGATTATCAGGAACAGTCTTACTCTCCTTTTGAAGACTCTGATGCAGAGGAATCTATTACTTCTGTATCCCCCCCTGAGGATTACTCATTTAGTGAAACTCTGCATACCTTAAGGGAACACTTCCACTGGGAAGGCCAGGATTATTCAGATTCCAAGAAAAGGCTCAGGGAGTTTCTTTTGTTACCCCAGCACAGGCCTCTGGCTATACCTCCTGTCCTGGACATCCTAGATGATGTTTACTCAGAGGCCTGCCTTAACCCAGACTCTCTCCCTCCAGCTCAAGTTAAGCCTGACAGGTACTACAGTGTTCCTGACTCACACCAATTTCTATAAGAAAGCCATGCTGCTGACCTAGAAACCATCTCACAGGGGCCCAAGGGAGTTAAGGCCTCCATTGCCAAAAACCCATTGCCTTCCGAGAGAGATTCCAGATCCTTAGAAAGGTGGGGAAAAAAGGTATATACCTCAGCTACCTTATCCATGAGGGCCTTAAACTCAGTTTCATATGCTAAAATACCAACAGTTTCTGTTATCTCAATTGAAAGGTAAAATGTCACAACCTGAACAACCAGACATGAAGGAGTTGCAGGATTTGATGCATAGTGCAGAACAAGTGGGTAAACATACCTTACAATGTGGTTTTGATGCTCTAGAGGCCTCATGTAGAGCTGCTGTTACAGGCTCAGTCATACGTAGGCATGCCTGGCTCAAGGAACAAGCCTTGCCTGATCATGTCAAAGCTAAATTACTAGACGCCCCTCTTCAAAAGGATGTACTATTTGGGGCAAATGCTGAGGAAGTATTACGGAAAATGGAGGAAAAGGCTAAATCAATGCAAACTGTGAAAGAATTTCTGCAGGTTCAACCTCCACATTTTAGTAGAAATTGGCCTTCCAAAAACTGGTCCTTTCCTGCCACAGACAGACCCCAAAGAGGCAGATACAGGCGCCCGAGGGGCAGAGGACAAACACAAGGCTCGTACAGAGGCAGACGATGGCAAGCTCCTACACAAAGAGGTGGTGAGGACAACTCATAATCTTTCAGAAAGCAAAACCAATGACTTTCCCCTTTGCATGCCAACCAGGTCTCAAATGGCAGCTCCCTTAGGAGGAAAGCTGGCACTATTCTCAAAAAATTGGCATATTGTCACAAAGGACAAATGGATCCTGAACATTATAAACAGAGGCTACAAATTCCATTTTCATACCCTTCCAAAAATGAAAGGCATGCCAAACCTGTCACACAATCAAAGGGCAGAGGCACAAAAGCAAATTTCAGATCTTATAAACATGAAAGCAATTCAAGAGGTACCTACGCACAAACAAGGTCAAGGATTTTATTCCAGGCTATTTCTGGTGCCAAGGAAGGGCAAAGATTGGAGACCTATTTTGGATCTTTCCATCCTAAACACATTCCTACTCGTACCAAAATTCAAGATGCTCACTCTACAGCAACTTCTTCCCATGCTGGGCAAGGAGTCTTGGCTGGTAACATTGGACCTCAAGGAGGCATACCTGCATGTCCCAATCAGACAAAATTGCAGAAGATACCTCAGATTTCTTGCAGGTTCAACACATTATCAATTCTCTGCATTGCCCTTTGGTTTATCTACTGCGCCCAGAGTATTCACGAAATGCCTGGCATCAGTAATTGCCTACTGCAGACTTCAAGGGATACAGATATACCCTTATTTGGACGACTGCCTGATCCAAGCAGACAGCAAGCACATTCTTCTGAAACATCTGGCTTATGTAATAATGTTATTAAACTCTCTAGGATACACAGTCAACAAAGAGAAATCAAGACTAATACCCTCTCGGAAGATAATTTTCCTGGGTGCCAATTTGGACACAAACACCCAGATGGCCTACCTCACGCCAGAGAAGCAGGGGCAACTAATTCAATATTTCAGAACACTGGCAAATTGCACCAGGCTGACTGCAAGGAAAATCCTGCAGGCTCTGGGATTCATGGCATCTTGCATCTTACTAATCCCATGTGCAAAGCTGCATATGAGAAAACTACAATGGTACCTAAAAAACATATGGTCTCAACACAGCCACAGTTTGGAAACAATGATACCACTAATTCCATGTCTGCAAAAGGAATTTCTGTGGTGGGCTCAAGCATGCCAAACAAACACAGGTCTTCCATTCAGCAGGCCTCAAGCAGATCAAGTCATCACAACAGATGCCTCGGACTACGCCTGGGGGGCGCACATGACAGACCGGTGCATTCAGGGCAAATGGACCCAAAAAGAAAAGCACCTTCACATCAATCAAAAAGAAATGCTAGCAGTGATAAATGCTATTACAGCCTTCAAGGACCTTCTACAACCAGGTCAGCTATTGATAAGAACAGACAACACCACTGTTATGTGGTACATAAACAAGCAGGGAGGAACACATTCTTATCCCCTATGCAGACTGGCCATGTCACTTTGGAACACGGCCATGGACTTACAAATGGAACTACAAGCACAGTACTTGCCAGGCAAGGAAAACACGCTGGCAGACAACCTAAGCAGGAACATGACAGATCCACATGAATGGAAGTTGCATCCAAAAGTTTTTACAGAAATAATCCAAGAATGGGGAAGGCCAGACATAGATCTCTTTGCCTCCCACAAAAATCATCAATTGACAAAATTCTGCTCAAGGATCTTCCATCCAAAGGCCTGGAGAGTGGATGCTCTCTCTTTCAGTTGGACATCAATGACAGTTTATGCCTTCCCACCTCTTCCTCTGCTACCCAAAGTCCTATTGAAGACCAGAGCAGACAGACCAAAGATGATCCTCATTGCTCCGGACTGGCCAAGGCAACACTGGTACCCACTACTAAGGAGCCTGACGCATTCCCCACCATGGACCCTGCCTCTAATCCCTCTTCTTCTGACTCAGCACAGCTTCAAAACTCTTCACAGTCAGCTGAAGACACTCAATCTAGCCGCATGGAAGATTCCTTAGCATCACAGCAGGCCCTGCTCTCCAAGGAGATGCAGGATGTCATTTTGGAGGCCAGAAGGCCATCAACTAGAAAAGCTTACTCTGCAAAATGGAAACGTTTTTGTGTTTGGAATGAGAAAAAGGGCCAGTACCCTGGAAAACTGAATTTGCCTCAAATACTACAATATTTGGCCGAGCTGCTAAGCAGTGGACTTTCGTTCTCCTCCATCAAAATCCATGCCTCAGCTATTTCTGCAGAATACAACACTGATCCACCTTTATTCTCTCACCCTCTATTAAGACAGTTCCTCAGAGGGGCTAAGAATTTAAGACCTCCAAAAAAACAACCAATACCTGCTTGGGATCTTAATTTCATTCTGGAAAAACTGACTTTGCCCCCTTTTGAACCAGCTGCCTCATCAGATTTACAATATTTGTCCTGGAAAACAGCTTTCCTTCTGGCTATCACTTCAGCTCGTAGAGTTTCAGAACTACAGGCTCTTATGGCTGTCCAGCCTTTCATCATCTTCCATCAGGACAGAGTTTCATTACGTACCAACCCGTCCTTTCTGCCTAAAGTGGTATCCAGGGTAGCTTTAAATCAGGCCATACATTTACCTACTTTTTATCCTAATCCTCAAAACAAAGGGGCGAGATTACTGCATTCCTTGGACATCCACAGACAATTACGTTATTATTTGGACAGAACAAAGCCTTTCAGAAAATCAGAACAGCTTTTTGTGGCCTATGCGGTAGGAGCTCAAGGAAAGTCAATATCCAAACAGACAATCTCAAAATGGATAGCCCACTGCATATGCTTTTGCTATTCCTTTCATGGCAAAACTGTACCTACAGGCATTAGAACTCATTCCACCAGGGCCACAGCCACCTCTGCAGCCTTCCTCAGAGGAGTTCCTACCAAGGATATTTTAGAAGCAGCCACTTGGAGTTCTGTGCGTACCTTCTCTAAGCACTACAACCTACCATTATACTCCAAGTCTAGAGCAGGCTTTGCCACTGCAGTTCTGCTGGGCATTTTGGCTCCTCCTAGCTCCACCTAGTGCCTACCACCCCTTTCTTAGCTTTGGGATTCTACCCATCTGTTATGACTGCAGCTGTATGCACGATGAACATAGTACAGTTTTGTACCTACCATAAATGTAGATGTTTGAGTGCTAATACAGCTGCAGTCCAGGTTTCCCTACCACCTTCCCCTCTAGGGGTATTCTTTTATGGTGTATTTGCTTGCAACTACTGTTTTTTGATTATATTGCATTGCATTATTACATTATTTTATGTATTGCCTTCCTTCTGGGGGCACCTGACATCTGGGGGAAGAAAGACTGAAGAAAATGGCGCCGGCTGGTTCTTTTATACCCCTGTCGCACTGACGTCAGGGAAGAAGCGACGACAACCAACGCTGGACCTAGACTTTGGAATTCGGCCGACCGAGGACCCGCCTGATGGCAGGAGAACCCATCTGTTATGACTGCAGCTGTATTAGCACTCGAACATCTACATTTATGGTAGGTACAAAACTGTACTTTTCTGGAACCGGGCATTTGTTTGGGTGAGACCCTCTTGGGGGATGTCCACATCACTAGGGGAATTGAGACAGTGGCCAGCTTTCAGTCATCTGCAAACGTGGTCAGCCGTAGCCCACTGGTTTTGGCCTGCACCTTAGAAAACTATACCCCAAACAACATAGGCCCCAGGAACAATCCCTGGCATACACCACTTGTTACGGGTCTACTGCTTGAGGTGGCTTCCCCTATTTTGAGTAGGCAGGTTCTATCAGTGAGCCAGTTTACTACCCATCTGGTAACTTACAGAGTGATACCTAGTTGAGAGATTTTATCTATTATAACTACGAATACAAAAACAAACGATAGCAAGCAGTTCTGCCCAAAACCACACCAACAGTCAAATTCCACCAATGTTCTTTATTCCATCAACGATCTGGTACCTCGGCTATTCGCCTTCAAAGGATCACATTACAGGTTTCAAAATGAACTCCTTTTATACTTCATAACTCATTGATTAATTGACAATTAAATTAAATTGTTCTTCAAAATTTAAAGTGATCTCTGTATATAAGATATAGAAAAGTGACATTTACTTATTTAATTTATTTAATCATTTTAAACCAAATATATTATGAACCAGTTATACTTTTATAATATAACCCTTCAACACATACAAAATTCATTAGATATATAAATAAATAAATAATTATATGTGGAAAAATCACTATTCCAAGACATAAAGTAAATATATATATAACAAAATTAATTTCATTATGTACAAATATTATTACAGTTAAATTCATATTAATAAATGTGAATAATTTACTGTCCTCATACTATTTTTGTATCATCCACTAAATTATAACAAATTAAATAAAAAATATATATAATAAATAATAAATAATATAAGTGTGCAAAATTAAATCTATGTACATTTTATAAGCCCAGCTCCTGATTTAAACCAAATGGTTTCAGTGTTTTATATTTAAGAATCATTCTTGTTTCCAATTCTAGCAGTTTACCCACTATATCATCTCCCTTGCAGACAAAAGGTTTCCCCAATACACAATATCTCAAACTATCACTACAACCATCATGAGTATCCATGAAATGCTTAGCAACCGGACTAATAGAATTTAGATTTCTTATGTCCTTTAGATGTTCTAAAATTCTAATTTTTATCATTCTTTTCATTTGTCCTATATACCAGATGTCCTTACATGAGCAACCTAATATATATACTACACTGGTAGACTTGCAATTAAAGAAATATTTTGGAATATGAGATATATTATTAATGACTTCAAAATTACTCACCCTATTGCATATGCTACATGAACCACATGCAAAAGTGCCCACCCTAGTTTTTGTAGGTTCAATATGCTGTAATAGATTGTTATTTAGAATTTCTCTCAAATTTTTTCCCCTTTTAAAAGAGAAATTAACTTAATTAGGGAATAGCTCACCAATATTATCATCTTCGCAAATTATGTACCAAAATTTTCTGACTACTGAGACTAATATATCCGAAAAGGGAGAGAATCTGGTTATAAAAAATATTTGTTCAGCATTTTTCTTTGCACCAATTTCCCTCTTGTTATGGTAAGTTATAATATTATCCCTATTACTTTTTAATCTTATGTTATTTTTCACTCTATCCCTACATTTTAATAATTGATTATATTCATAGCCCCTTTCCAATAGTCTCATAAATACTGTATGTAGTTCTTCATCTATATCTTCTTTAATACTTGTGTGAGCCCAAATTCTTTTAAATTCCCCATATGGTAGGGTATTTATAAGATGCAAGGGGTGCATACTTGTAGCATGTAGGAACATATTAACTGAAGTCTCCTTCCTAAATGGCCTAAATTCAATTTTTCTATCCTTCTCAAATAAAATCAAATCTAAGAAGTTGATCTTGTTTCTATTAATCTCATACGAGAATTGTAAATTATGTTCATTATTATTAAGGGTTTCAAAAAAATCCAGAAATTCAGATATGTCCCCTTTACAGATGAAAATAAGATCATCTATGAAACGCTTATATAGAACTACTTTGTTCTTAAAAAAATCTGTCGAATAAATGAATTTTTTCTCAAAGTAGTCCATATAGATGATAGCATATGATGGTGCATATGCTGCACCCATTGCAGTACCCTTAACCTGCAAGTAGTATGCATTGCTAAACCAAAAGTAACTGTGAGTTAAGCAGAACTCCAATAGAGTAATAATATAATTTGTTCTTGGTCCCTCACCCATCATATTTAGTATAGATTCCAAGCCCCACTTGGTACTAATACTGGTGTATAAGGACTTAACGTCGACAGTGACCCAATAATAGTCATAATTCCAGTTCAAATTCAAAATATTATTGATTAAATCCTGTGTATTCCTAATATGAGCTGTTACCTTATATAAATACATCTTTAACTGAGAATCCAGAAACAAGTTAACACTTTCCAAAAAAGAACCAATTCCCGAGATTATCGGTCTACCTGGAGGTTCTTCCAAATTTTTATGAATTTTAGGTAGTGCATATATAATAGGTGTTCTAGGTTTTTGGATATATAACTTCTTAACATCGGTGTGCGTAAAAAAACCCAAGCGCTCACCTTTTTCCAATAAGAATAACAGTTCACTATTAAATGACAAAATAGGGTCACTGTCCAATTTCTTATACTCTTCAGAGTTCAATAACAATCCATTTAACATATTGTAATACTTATTTCTCTCCATTATAACCCAATTTCCACCTTTGTCAGCAGGCTTGAAAATATACTCATTTTTAGATTTTTTCAAAGCTTTTAGAGCCTGCCATTTATCAATGCTTAAATTAAAACATTTCTTCTTTTTACAAAATTCATTGAACAGAATTTCAATTTCCCTTAAAAGAATTTTTTGAAATGTGGAAACAGCAGGTACAGAAATATGGGGCATAAAAGTATTAACTTTTTTTAGTTCTGGTAACATTAGTCTACCATAACCAGTTAGAAATTCACCATTATCAGCATTTTCAACATTAGATAGATCATTACTAACATCAAATGTATCCTGTTCAAACTCATAATTATAAATGGACAGATTAAGTAACTCTTCATCCATTTCAGAGTCACTGTTACCCTCATCAATAGTTAGAATACAAGTGTTAGATTTATCTATTTTGAAAAAATAAACTCTAAGTAAAAGCTTTCTAATAAAGCTTTTAATTTCAAAATAGATATCAGCTAGCGACGGAAAAAATGTAGGCACAAACTTACTTCCCTTATATAAAACACTTAACATATCAGAGTTTAGTGTTAATTTGGACAAATTTACACAATATAAAGGAAGTTCATTAAGAGTCACTAAAAGCGAACCTTCATTTAAGTTTGTTTCTCCCCTTTCTTCCATTTCTCCCGTTTCTTCCCCTGTTCGGGTCGTTGGTTTGAAAATTCACATTCCCGCTGCTACAGTCATCAGACCCCGTGATAACCTCCCGATTAGAGGTTCTGTTAGCCATAGCAGTTTCAGCAAAGGAAACATTTTTGCCAGTACTACCCTCCACAGAAGAAGCCGACGATGCTGATAATCCTCTTCGTTTAGAGCTACTATTCCAAGCTCTGCCCCTAGACCTATTACGTGTCTTACGCATAGGTTCACGTTGCCAATTGAACAGAACACCAGTTTCGTAGTCTCTTAAATCACGAACTAGTTTGTTACGCTTCCGCTGTACAATATCAGTTTCCAATTTATTTATTTTTTCATTAATAGTTAAAATCTGGGTACCATAGTTCAGTTCGGTTGCCAAGCTCTCCTGCAAAACCGTAATTTCATGTTTAATTTTCTCATGATTGCGTTGGTTGCGCTTAACCAAAATGTTGAGCCAACCAATAGTACAAGACAAAGACACCTGTTTCCATTCATCAAATAAATCTGTCTCTTCATCAGTAAACGGGGCTGCTGGCAGTTTCTCTATCCGCAAACCCCGTGGAGTAATATTAAGGCTGATATATTTTTCAAGCAAACGGGTGTCAAAGTACAATGCTATTTCTTTAGACATTAATTTAGTCAATTCTGTAAAGCGCTCATCAACAGCGCTATTACCTCCAATGTTCCATGGATCCAGATGGGAATACCTTTTGTCGCGTTCAGTTAGAAAATTAGAAAACAAGAATGAATCAGCTGGGCTGCTCTGTTCAGAGCTCGTACTCCGAAGCGACATGGTTCAAATAAGTAAATGTCCAGAAATTAGAACAAATAGGAAGGACTGATAAATCCAAATACGAATACAAAACAAACGATAGCAAGCAGTTCTGCCCAAAAACACACCAACAGTCAAATTCCACCAATGTTCTTTATTCCATCAACGATCTGGTACCTCGGCTATTCGCCTTCAAAGGATCACATTACAGGTTTCAAAATGAACTCCTTTTATACTTCATAACTAATTGATTAACTGACAATTAAATTAAATTGTTCTTCAAAATTTAAAGTGATCTCTGTATATAAGATATAGAAAAGTGACATTTACTTATTTAATTTATTTAATCATTTTAAACCAATTATATTATGAACCAATTATACTTTTATAATATAACCCTTCAACACATACAAAATTCATTAGATATATAAATAAATAAATAATTATATGTGGAAAAATCACTATTCCAAGACATAAAGTAAATATATATATAACAAAATTAATTTCATTATGTACAAATATTATTACAGTTAAATTCATATTAATAAATGTGAATAATTTACTGTCCTCATACTATTTTGGTATCATCCACTAAATTATAACAAATTAAATAAAAAATATATATAATAAATAATAAATAATATATGTGTGCAAAATTAAATCTATGTACATTTTATAAGCCCAGCTCCTGATTT
Organism: Protopterus annectens; assembly: GCF_019279795.1. Lineage (NCBI taxonomy): Eukaryota > Metazoa > Chordata > Ceratodontiformes > Protopteridae > Protopterus > Protopterus annectens. Next base: position 1,223,439,215 of record NC_056732.1, read on the forward strand.
AAACCAAATGGTTTCAGTGTTTTATATTTAAGTATCATTCTTGTTTCCAATTCTAGCAGTTTACCCACTATATCATCTCCCTTGCAGACAAAAGGTTTCCCCAATACACAATATCTCAAACTATCACTACAACCATCATGAGTATCCATGAAATGCTTAGCAACCGGACTAATAGAATTTAGATTTCTTATGTCCTAATCCTTTGAAGGCGAATAGCCGAGGTACCAGATCATTGATGGAATAAAGAACATTGGTGGAATTTGACTGTTGGTGAGTTTATCTATTATCCCTGAATGGGGAATAGTGTTGAAGGCTTTGGCCAGATCAAGGTAGGTGATGTGCACTGTCTTCCTCCCATCCGTGGCTTTGGAAACTGTCTCAAAGAAGTCGAACACATTTAACAGACATGACCTCCCCTGACAAAACCAAACTGTGTGGGATTGAGTGTTTAGAGGTTGTCAATGTCCTTGTTAATGAGTTCCTTGATACTCCATCCCATGGCCTTACAGATCAGGCTAGGTAGGCTAATGGGTCTATAATTTTCTGGATTGGTGGATGCTCCACCTTTTGCAGAGAGATGACAGTGGTTGTCCTCCACTTGGCTGGGACAGAGCCATTACTCAGGCGTTGGCTGAATAGGGCTCCTAAATGTATTGCAAGTCCCTGCCTGTGTTCATATAGGCTGCAGTCTAGGATGTTATCGGGTCCCATTACCTGGTATGTGATGTTAATAAGACATGCTGGTGGGGGAGATATGTGTTCCACACTGTCACAAACTGTTGAAACATACTCTCACCTAATGACAAACAGTGCACCCCACTGACCCTCCACAGATGCAATCTATATGATTGCATGGATGATTGTCATGTCACCACAAGGCTTCTGTGTGTATCCCTTGTGGACAGGGGCAGTATGTGCTGATTGTGTAAATAATGGTTAGAACATGACTAGAATTTTATGTCACCTGTGTCCATTAGGCTACTACTGTGTAATGTTCCTATAATCCCATACACTGAAGTAAAATGCTATAACACACACACACACACACACACACACACACACACACACACACACACACACACACACACACCTGTCTACAGTGAGAGTAGTTACACTTTCAATTCACATATACAGAGCAGTGCACATCATACACAGTTTAAGTTGGCTGCAATTAGATTAGAACATTTACCTATCTAATTGTACACACTATAGAACATAGTACTTGACACACATGCCACACCTCAAGTGTGCTATTAATATCTCTTTAGGTAATTTTATGGTGGATGACATCAGCAGGCCTTGCTCTGGTCAGGACTTTGTAGACGCACATCACCTACAACAGCCAAAATACTCCAAAACCCCACCTCTATATAAGTCAGTGTGGTGATCACATTTATTTTGCAGGGGGGTGGACACCCCAGCTGTGTATAAGTCAGTGTGGTGATCACATTTATTTTGCAGGGGGGTGCACACACAAACACAGCATGTGGACCAATGTGAGATTAGAACTCCTACCTATCTAGTGTTACAGGCTAGAAATCACAATATTTACAGCACATGCCACGGCTTATGTCTAACATTACCATGGCAATTGGTGGTGTTAAGGTACATGACATCAGTAGACATTGTGGAAGAGAGGGGTTTGGAGGCCATCAGCACCTGCAAGGGCCAAAAAGTGCAATCCCATTAAAATGTGGGATTCCCATTTGTTATGCAGGGGGAGGCATACACAACCAGACAGCAAGTGAAGAGGAGGCAGATTAGAATCTACCTTTTTAGTGTTACACACTACAGACCACAGTATTTTCAGCACACGCCACAGCTTAAGTTGATTTTACACATAACTTCAGGCAAATACTAGTGGAGTACATAAACTAGGCTTGTGTTGCACAGTGTGTGTGGGCTGCAGTGTGACATTGCTTCTCAACTGTTCTCTGCACCTGTTATTTATTCTGAAGTGCTTTGAAAGGATTGTGAAGAAACATATATCTGCGAGTCTGCCTAAGTCCTTCGATCCACTCCAGTTTGCATACCAGGCAAATAGATTGACTACAGATGCTATATCAGTCACACTACATCTTGCATTAAAAGCCCTAGATGGGAGGAACAACTATGTAAGGATGCTGTGCATCGACTTCAGTTCTGGGTTCAACACTGTGATACCGATGCAACTAGTGGATAAGCTCTTGAAACTTGGGATAAAAAAGCACCTATGTAACTGGACTCTTGACTTTCTGATTGGTAGACCCCAGTGGACATGCACTGGAAACAACACCTCTCAATGCATAGCCCTGAATACTGGTGTTTCCCAAGGTTGTGTGCTTAGCCCCTTGCTCTTCACCATCCTCACCCATGACTGCACTGCAAAACATAAGTCAATCCATATTATAAAATTCACTGATGATACCACAGTCGTGGGTCTCATTAGTGGTGGGAATGAACATAACTACAGGGATGAGTTGAACACTTTGACTGCCTGGTGTGAGAGGAACAATCTGGACCTGAATGTTAATAAGACCAAGGAAATGATTATAGACTTCAGGAGAATGGCAACTGTTCACCGACCACTCACTATCAAAGGGGACGTAGTAGAGAAAGTCAAAACAACCAAGTTCCTGGGCCTTCACATCTCTGATGACCTCTCCTGGACTGCTAACACCAACCATATAGTCAAGAAGGCTCAACAGAGGCTTCATCTCCTGAGAAAGCTTAAAAAGTCCAGGCTCCCACTGTCTGTTCTTACCACTTTTTCCAAGGGAGCTATTGAGAACATCCTCACTAGGAACTTCAAAGGATGGTTCAGCAACTGCACAGTTGCTGAGAAGAAGAAACTACAGAGAGTGGTGAGGGTGGCTGAGAAAATCGTGGGCACAAACCTCTCTTCTATTCAGGAGTTTTTCTTTACAAGAAAGAGAACATATAAAATAATTGCTGATTCGACCCATCCAGCCCACAGCTGGTTATCACAACTTGCCTCTGGAAGGAGGTAATGCAGCTTCCGCTATAGGACTACTAGATTCAAAACAGTTTGTATCCTACAACTGTGAGACTTATTAATACAGACACCAACCATAATACCTGATACATTGAAGCCTATTTTTTTCATTTAATCCTCCTGCTCTGGGTAATTACTGCCAGCATTACTATTATGCAATATGATGGTTATACTGAGTCACATCTAAGGTTAACAAGTGCAATATGATAATTAAACAGCTGCTATTCACTAGTCTCTATTTATTCTCTATCTTAACAGAGTAGGGGTTTGGTGGTGGGCATTTACTTATAATTTATCAGTGGATAATGGGTATTGAATGTATTTATGTAATGTGAACTACCTCTTGCATGTCATATGTGTTGCTATTTTCTTTCTTATGTTATTCTTTGATGCACTGCATTTCTCTCATGAGCTGACATTTGTAATTTTGTTTAGGCTGCACTTGTGTGGTCCTAAATGACAATATAGTTTCTTTGAATTTTTGAATCCTAGCTATGTGTATACAGTAGCCATTTTGCCCATATGTGGCTGTTTGATTTTGCCCACATGGTTGCCCATGTAAATGCAATGTGCCCTGTCAATGCATGCATACACAGCATGGTACATAACACTACCTGTTCACCTGTTGGTGTATGTGTTATGACATCCAGCAGACAGAGGAGGCTGTTCATAGGTTCATAGATGTTTACTAGGCTAATGACCACAAGGGACTTTTTAAGCCTAGGCATGCATCCCAAATCTCTGACAAGTTCTGATACTCTTGATAAGTGTAAGCATGGGCCTGTGAGATGAATCATTTACAGGTTACCTGTTTGCATCAGAGGCATAGGTGCCAAACCAGGGATGAATTTCTGGCTTCCCATCCAATTATCCAAGTTGCACTTGAATTGGGTTAGGGAGGAACTCTGCTTCACATGGATGGGGAGCCTGTTCTATAGACCGGGTAGTGTCTGGGATACATACCTATCTCTCCAGCTGGTCATATTTATATCACAGGCAAGGTTTAAGTCTTTCAAATGGGTAATTCTGGTACTGTTTGTTTTGGGGATATGCAGGAAGTCCATCAGAGTGGGATCTGACAATGCCCCATGTGCCAGGCATATATCTCCCCTCAAAAGCCTGTAGGAAACCGAATACAGGGATAGGGTCTTGAGGTGGTCTGCACAGGACATATTACTTATGCCCAGTATTCTTTTATCGAGGAACCTCTGTGGACATTCCAGTTGTTGGATATGTCTGGTTAGGTATTTATCAAAGTGAGCTTTGTACTCAATGACTGGTCTGATTAATGTTAAATATAGTGGAACAATTACTTCCTTGGACTTAGATGCCATACCTTTATTTATAAGTTGTGCAGTATAGATTGATTTCCTCACTACTGTAGACACTTGATGATCAAAGGCTAGATTACTATCTATGTGTGTCCCTAAGTTCCTGACTACTGGGTCAGCTCTAAGGGGTGTGTTGTTAATATGATAATTACCAGCAATGGATGACTTCCCAAAGAATACTATCATGCATTTCTTGGCATTTAGTTTTAGTCCATGGCGCTGACACCAATTGTTTGTCTGTGTCAGCCCCTTCTGGAGAACATTTGTGTTAGTGTGAGGTTCAGTGACAGCTCCTAATTTACAATCATCTTCAAATTTAGTCAGCCAGAGACCACTAACATTGGCCATGACCTCTGAGAAGTATATGCCAAAAAGGAGCAGTCCAGGGACTGATCCCTGAGGGGCACCACTTGTAGCTCGCCTTTTTGTAGAAGTGGACTCCCCAATTCTAACTTCCTGGGTCCTGTCTGTGAACCATTTGGCTATCCACTGGGTGACATACAGGTTTGTACCTAACCTCTTGAGTTTGTCAACAATGCCTGAGTGGGGTATTATGTCAAATGCCTTTGGCCAGGTCAAGGTAGGCAGTGTGAATGATTTTGCCCTCATTCATTGCTTTGGTGACCTTCTCAAAGAAGTCCACCAGGTTGAGTAGGAATGATATGACCTTGACGAAACCAAACTAGGTTGGGTCCAGTGTCTGGAGGTTTACTGTATCTCTATTGATCATCTCCAATCGTTCCATGGCTGTAGGGAAGTGCATTTTCTAATGCTGAACCCTTAGATTTGATCCTTTCAGCAACACTATATATGTGACTTACTGCAGCTTTAATCACCATTATCAGGGTATGTAGGATAATACAGACATGCACAGACATATAAACATATATCTGTAGATAACAGGGATGTAACTATACATGGATTTGTGTGTGTGTGTGTGTGTGTGTGTGTGTGTGTGTGTGTGTGTGTGTGTGTGTGTGTGTGTGTGTGTGGAGACAGAGATGTATGTGTCTGTCAATATATATATATATATATATATATATATATATATATATATATATATATATATATATATGTGTGTGTGTGTGTGTGTGTGTGTGTGTGTATGTGTATATATATATATATATATATATATATATATATATATATGTATATAAAAATCTATACACACACACACACACACATATATATATATACATACACATAAATATACTGATAAGTGATAGAATATGTATACATACACATCGTATCTGTAGACATATCTATATATAACAAGTCATTCTGAGTGGGGAGCAACAGACTTTCGCTCTGCTTAACTAGGTGCATGAGCATGCCCAGTAGGGGGTTTTCTAGTTATAACCTGACTCCAGCCCACACCTACCTGTACTCTAGTTCAGGATCTGTGTAAAATATGACATCTGTCCCTATTTCTGCACTGCTGCTCATCACTGAACTTGGCTACAGCTTTTTTTCATTTCTGTGATGTAATTAATATGTCTCAAAGGTTAATAATATTACGCCACACACAAGACTGACAGTTTGTAAAACAAAAAGTAATTCTACCTGACATCCAAAATAAGTGGTTATGTCTAGATTAGAACCTTAAACACCACTACATAAGCTAATTGTCCTAGTGCTTTGAGCCACACGGGCTGCCTGTTTTACAGCAAGCATTCATCATGCATTCAAATGCAGACATATGAATATAGTTATTCCTGCACTAAGTAAGATATAGAATGTATGACCAATTTCTTTGTTAGTATCCTGAGATGGCCTGGCATGCTGCTATGCCATTGCTGAGTTTGTGTCATATTAATTTCAAGGGAATGCAGCTGTGTTGGGGTGGTGGGACGCCACCACTTGTTCTGATGGAATACACAGTAGTCTGACTTTCATGTCACCCCACTGTCTAATATCTCCATTGACAGATGTACCAGTACACTTTTGCAGAAGGTCTGCATCAGTATTCCATACATGGGGCCTAGTGAATACTCTAGGAATGGGTATCTGTAATCCCATGTGGATGGAATTTCTGTGCAAATAGCCCACTATATTTACTTGCATTATGTACCAGATCCTTACATACATTATCAAATCATAATAATCTTTAAGAGTACAGTGGAGGATACAGACACCTTGCAAATGCAGCAGCTGACAACATAACCCTAGATCAGGAATGACTCTGTCTGATGTAAGCAGTACATAGCCAATACACAAGTCGGTACAGGATGTGGGGGGTTGCCTGCCATCATTTTTAATTTCTGTATGTGAGCAGGAGTAAGGTATCAGTCCCTAGCGTCCTAGGCTGTCAGTGAATGTGCTATGTGTTGTCTCTTAGCCAATGCCAGGGCATAGTGAGTATGCCTATAACTGCCTACAGGGACATTAGCAGGGGGATCCTCCTCTGAGTCCTCCTGTGACTGTGACTGTGGTGACCTAGGCACTGGTGGGGGGGGGGGGGTGTGTATCCCTTCCCTTTCATTCTCCTGTTGCAGCTGTTTCCACAGTTTCATACTGTGTAGCATAGCACATACTGTAAATATTGCACATGTGGCTGGAGAATACTGCAGGGCTTCATCAGATATATCTAGGCACCATAACCATGACTTCAGCAGCCCAAACACATGCTCTATGATTTTCCTAGTTCCAAGGCGTAGCCATCATCTCCCAGTAAATGGCCATGTGGGATGTCCCCCTAGCAAACATCTGGTACAGCTATGATATTCGCCAGACATGGAAGTTATGATAGCTTCGAGAGCTGCCAGCACACACATTCAGGATAATCCCCTAGGCATTGCACACAACCTGGCAGTTGATGGAGTGGTACCCCTTGCAGTTAACCTAGATTCTACCCTGCTCACCAGGTGGAGCTTTGATGTGTACAAGGGTGCAATCTATGATCCAGGACCTCAGGGTAGTGTGCTACACAGTAGAACTGTTGCATATTGCTGACCCCTACCTCAGGAGAGAGGGGAAGAGATATGTGCTCACTGGCATGTGGTAGCATAGCATCCAGAAACTGGTGGAGTATCCTGGATGCAGAGGCCTGTGAGACTCCCATCATGTCTCCAGTTAGTCTTTGAAATATACCTGTAGCTAGTATACTAAGGGCTACACATACCTTTGTTTCCACTGGAATGGGTTTCCCTCTGTTGGCTCTGGCTGTGAGTTAAGGGTGGCAGGGCTCAGTTAGTTCTTGTTATATGTCCCTGGCCACCCTATAGCGCTCTACAATCTCCAGCTCATGTAGCTCCTGGAAGGTTACCCTGGGCCTGAATACTCTTCTCCTTCTCGGCCTAGGCCTCATGTCAGCAGCACCAGCAGCATTAACTTCAGCCTCTAGTACATGGAGATGTAGTGTAGCTGCAGCAGCCCCTAGCATTACCTCATCAATTAAAATTTCCAAGTCAGTACTCCAATGCTTTAGAGTATTGAGGAAAAAACAGACTGTAGGGTGTATGCATACTTTATGCAGGTCTGCTGTAGGTCCACCATGTATGATTGGCTCATTATTATGCATTTCACTTGCCTAAATTGTAATTAATGTCATTTAATGGCTCTATGTTGGTGTGCAGCACACTGCTGCATGCAGTATAGCTCAGCATAGCTTATTCACTCCTAAAGAATCACTTTCACATGACTAGTCTGCCATGTGTACACATTAAGCTTCACATGAGCACACTCAGCTATGCAGTGCACCATGCAAACATGTGCACCGGGTATTAAAAAATTCCTAAAAGTAATGGGACATACACCCCTGCTGGCATCCACATCCAGGGGTAATATCATCATGGTAACAAGTATTATAAAATATGTGTAGAATAAGAACAAAAACACCAAACATACACCAAATACCTTCGCAAAAGAGAAAATGTTGAAAAGCAAACCAAAATAGCAAATGTATGGCTCCAGTATCCACTTATACGAAAAATCACTAGTTGGTAAATGAAGTAAGAAATAATATCAAAATTTCCGTTTGCAGCTCAGCTTTAATAGTCACACAAGTGCTTTCACTTATAGCTTCATCAGGTGTTCAAACAAACTTACTAAAACACCATCTTTATACCTACAGATGATCACATGATCACAAAATTAAAGCAATACATACAATATAATTAATAATAATGTTGTATATAAACATAGTAACAATAAATATATATATATATATAAAAAAATATATATAAACTGCTAAAACAGATAATCAATATAAAATCAATAATAAAATTGCATAAAGATGTATATACTTATTTGCGGAGAGGTCTCTTATAGAGAACTGGTTTAATGGGTACACCTACAACGGATACACAGGAGGGTAGTTCAAACAATCAAGGTGCACAGCCGGTACCTTTGAATTCACCATGCACTACAGCAGTGACTACCTCTAATGTAGGTGCAGGGGTGAAAAGGAAGACTTTTACAACAATGGCAGAAGTGCATAGATTATTGATGCAGATTCTCCTGCCTTGTCAATGCCTCACAACCAGGACAATGTTACGAACAATTTTTTAATGGGCCTGAATACTTTGGGCCTAAATTTTCCTCTTCCTGTGAGGGAGAGATCTACCAGCAGAATGAGAGGGGGACAACAGAAAACCCAACAAAGAGGCAGGAGTTCGACCAGATACAAAAGGAAATTGGGCGAAAGTACGACAAGCCCATTAATGATAAAAAAAGCGTTTCGGCAAGTAAGACATTGATTGTTAATCTTTCAAGTTATTGTTTAACCGACCATGAAATGAATGTATTGAACAAAGGTCTTGCATTTATTCCTACAGCAGATATGCAAATAACAGATATTATATTTGATCTTAAGATGTTCACTCGCAATATTACTTTGAAAAGTATGTTTACTAGAGCACAGGAACAACAAATTGACTGTCTTAAAAGGCCGAATACTTTTGTACCTAAACATAATGCATTAGTTAATGCTTTTGAGCAACTATGTATATCTAACATCTATCAGGCATATAATAACAGATTGAGAAAGAAGGTGATGAATTACAAGTACAATTTAAGTAAGGCAGAATGTAGAGCCTTATGTGAGTTAGAGAATAAGGAAAATCTGGTCATTAGACCAGCAGATAAAGGAGGACAAACAGTGTTAATGAATAGAACAGAATACAATACAGCTATGTATGATATGTTGTCTGATGATAAGTTTTACAAAGTTATTACATCATCACATCTCAATACTATGATTAATTCCATTTCGAACACTATTAGGTGGTTGGAAGCTTCCTCTTTTATAGATCACGAGTTAGCTAAATATTTTCATACATCAAATCCCACTATTCCCATTATACAAGGACTGCCTGAAGTGCACAAGAATCTTAATAAACCACCCATGAGACCAATAGTTGTAGGTAATAATTGGTGCACTGAATCTCTATCAATATTTTTAGGGAAACGTTTTAGGCCTATAGTTAACAGGTCCCAGATAGTTTTAAGAGACACAGAGCAGTTTTTAAGTGATTTGTTTCAATTTTCTAAACAAGTAGATTCTAATGTAAAATTTCTGTTTGTAACATTAAATGTGGTCTCCTTGTTCACTGTAATCCCCAATAATACAGGTATAGAATATGTTAAAAAACTACTAGTGGACTCTGGGGAATTTAATAGCAATGATATTTGCTTGGTAGAGACTTTATTGAATTTAGTACTTCAGAATAATATTTTTGTATTTAGAGACACTATATACTAGCAAAAGAATGGTGTAGCCATGGGGAGCTCTTGCTCCAACAGTTATGCCAATGTAGTTATGGCAGTGTGGGAATCGCCACTCTCCATACTAACAAAACACCAAACCAGAAATAAAAAATCACCAGCAAATGGACTCCAGGAAGCAACCAGTTAAGAAAATGAAAGTGTTACTAAAGTGTTACTCAAACCACCCCGAGCTAGGGGAACAAATGTTAACCCTTTAGCCAATAATTCAACATGTCGTTCATTAATGATTTTAGTAGAATAATTATATATTTTAAAATCATCAAAACCATTAGCTATAATAACAGGATTACTAAGCCCGTATTCCAAAACTGATACAGAGTTTCCATCCATTACCTGTATCAATTCTTCAATACCACAATCCATATTACAATAATTCACACTACTTTGCGCCACATTCTCAATTTCTTGCTCAATTTGACCATCACTATCATTATCAAGATGCACACCAGCCTCACCAAAGAAAGTTGGAAAGGTGTGCAAACTAACATCATACAGGGAATCACAGTCAACATCAGTATTATCTACAGAATTGCTAATAAGTGAACCACTAAACCCAACCATAGAGGAAAAAGCTTCACTCAAATGCAAAGACTGCTGAGTTTCAACACCAAAATCATTAACTTCACCCGTTTCAGCGTTCACTAAAGGTGACTTTGAATCAACAGTTGATTCTAATTCACACATACTTACATAAGCTGAAACTTAATGCATTGGAATTTCCAGGCATTAATGACTGCATTTCTATTATGCCTATTTTAAAATTAAAAAATATATTGGGTTGAATTTACTTGCATCTACAATGTTGTATACAAAGTATACATCTAATAATTAGATTTGTAGTGATGTTATGTTTAAATGTTCATTACAAATTGTTGCAATTCAGTTTTGTTTGGTAGTTTTTAATTTTTAACTTTGATTCTAGTGTTGATACACCTTTTATTAAGGTTTGGGTTTGTGCTTTTATTATGTATGCTGGCCTTCATATTGAATGTTAATTATGCCAATTATTCAACTAATAATTCAACTGAATTTTGATGATGTCATTTTAGGTGTGTATATAAGGTTGCTTTTTACTTGCATTAAGTTGTGTTCTGATGAAGTCGGATTAAAGACGAAACCTAGGTCAACTCGTGGCTTTGTTCATTTTCTTAACTGGTTGCTTCCTGGAGTCCATTTGCTGGTGATTTTTTATTTCTAGTGTGGGAATCGCAACATTTAATGAGAGGTCCGTTTAAAGATTTTATTTTATTTTATAAAAGGTTTGTGGATGACCTCTTTATTCTATGGAAAGGAACAAATGAACAACTATTAGATTTTATGAAGTATGTTAACAGCTCATCTGACTTTTTAAGGTTTACACTGAACTATTCAGCACAAAGTATAAATTTCTTAGATGTGTTTGTTAACAGGGATGATATGGGTGAGATAAGTACTAGTTTGTATAGGAAGGATTGTCATGCCAATCAGTTATTGAATAGGAAGAGCATGCACCCCAACTTTATATTTAAAAATGTTGCTAGGAATCAATTCTTTAGAGCCTCAAGGTTGAATGTGAAAATGATGACTATGAACAACAAAGAAAGAGAACAGAACTAGAGTTGCTAGAGAGAGGTTATGAAAGGAGTATGATTAAGAACAATTCCACAGCGGTTGATTCCATGAGAAGCACTACTGCCAAACCTTATTTTTCAGAGAGAGTTACCAGTGGGAGACGTCTGATGAATAATAAATTAAGGATGTCTCTTAGTTATACCAGGGATGTCAGTATGTATACTAAGATTATAAATGAACATTGGAACATTTTAATGACAGATGACCAAATTAAGGATATAGTAGGAGCAAGGCCATAATTTTCATTTAAGAATAAAAAGTCTCTTAGGAATAGGTTATGTAATAGCAAACCAAATAATTACACAGTATTAGATCCAGGCACTAAACCATGTGGTAGATGTAGGTACTGTGGTTTTATTTGTAAGAACAATATTTTTAAACATCCAGATACTAGTGAGACTTTTTATATTAATGCAGGTGCTACTTGTGAAACCTCTCATTTTGTTTATCTTGCAAGTTGTTCTCTATGTAATACATTTTATGTAGGCAAAACTGATCGTACCCTGAAAAAGAGAATTAGGGAGCATTTATATCAGATAAAGAAAAGAAGTGAGATCAATGCACTTGCCAGACATGTTATTAACACAGATGAACAACATATTTTTAAGTTTTTAGCGTTAGGTACAACTCATATCAGTGTAAGAGGAGGCAATATTAGGTATAGAACAGAAGAACTGGAAGCAAATTGCTTTGTGAGACTTAGAGCTGATCATGGACATGGTCTCAATGACTATGTACCCATTAAACCAGTTCTCTATAAGAGACCTCTCTGCAAATAAGTATATACATCTTTATGCATTTTTATTATTGATTTTATATTGATTATCTGTTTTAGCAGTTTATATATATATATATATATATATTTTATATATATATTTTTATTGTTACTATGTTTATATACAACGTTATTATTAATTATATTGTATGTATTGCTTTAATTTTGTGATCATGTGATCATCTGTAGGTATAAAGATGGTGTCTTAGTAAGTTTGTTTGAACACCTGATGAAGCTATAAGTGAAAGCGCTTGTGTGACTATTAAAGCTGAGCTGCAAACGAAAATTTTGATATTATTTCTTACTTAATTTACCAACTAGTGATTTTTCATATAAGTGGATACTGGAGCCATACATTTGCTAAGTATTATAAAATGTCTTTTTTTTTTTTCAGTTAGGCATGTTTGCCCACTGTGGAGCACAGCACAAACATGCCAAAATCATTAAAAAAAGAAAGTTATTTTTACATGTTCTGTTGCATTTTCAGACATCAACAATGCATTTTTACACATCACTGTTTGTGATCAAACCATTTTAGGGGAGTTATGTCCATATTTGTGGATTTTTATATCCCCTTCTTTCCATGGGCACTGCTGTATGCGGGACACAGACACAGGCTCTACACAGATACCTTTATGCTTGTTGAATTGCTCCACCTGGGTCATTTATAGATTCATAGGTGTGTATTAGGCTAATGGCCCTGGAGCCTTTACAAGCCTAGCCCATAGCAGTGTCCCAGCATAAAATTGTCCTGCTTATGAGATAATTTGCATTACACAGAACTTTCCTTGTTTGTGCATGCTAGAGTACCAGTAAACAGCACTTACTAAATCTAAAACCTTTCGTGCTCGTGTTCACATCGCGCCAAGATGCATACACAAAAATAAAATTCTGTAGGACTTACTGAATTCCCCCGAGAATCTTATCACACCTCATAAAATGGAATTAATGTTTAATCAAGAAATAAGATGCTGGAGATGTAAATCAAAATTGAATGCGAACTGGCAACACTTTCTATGAATGTAATTTCCTTAGATTATTTTGGGAAGATTTGACTTATTTTTCGCAAACTGTTTTTAATAATAACTTTCAGTTGACCAAATCTTTGGTTTTGCTTAATGTGTGTACCCAGATCTAAATATTCACCTCTACTGATCCTATTAGCTATTGCTCATAAAATAATTACTGCAAAATGGAAAAGTGAGACTTCACCTACATTTAAAGAATTCAAGAACTTGGCTCTCAACATCTCTCAAATGGAAATGGCTGCTATCAAGTTAAGAATGGAAAGAATCACTTCATATCACAACTCTTGGATAAAATTTACCGAGATACTGCAGAAAACTGACTTTTAATATGGTCTGAAACCAAACCTTCTTTGGAAAAATACTGTACATTTGTTCATTTAGACACCTTTGTAAATAGTTTTTCTTATGTTGTGTGTAGGTTTTTTCCTTCCTTTTTTCTTCTTTTCTTTCTTTATGTGGTTGATAAATTCATATGCATGATTTTATTTCTTAATTCATTTATGTTATATGAATCTCAAAATCTTAATAAAAATATTTGGGAAAAAAACATTTGACTTCCTAGTATAGCGTATTTGAACATATCGCCAGCACTTATCTCTATATTGGCTTGAATTCTCAATGCCAGAGAAACATTAAGTGAAGCAATGTGCAGCATTTACTTAGGCATGCAACATAACACACAGATATGGAAAGTAAAACTACACTGAGCAGTATGCTGCCTCTTAATAAATATAACACTGGATGTCCCATCATGTGCGGTTTCTTAAGCAAGTAATAATGCCCAGCATGCTGAATGTAATGGAAATAACAGACCTCCTCTGGCCATTATTTCACTGTAACAAACACCCTGGAATGTATTATTATTATTAATCCAAAATTAGGCACCGGAGACCAGCATTTCCAACACACAAGTAATTTAATGTCAAACACAGCAAAAGGAACACACATCCACAAATAACATAAACGCTGATAAAAACACTTCCCCTTACGTTTTCATCTCATAGAACTTCATCAGATGGGCAAAAACATCATAGTTACCTAGTTAAATAACTTTTCCTGTTTGAATAGACCAATGAAATCAATGATTCAATTAGTTTCCAAGATACAGAAAGAGTGGATTCTAAACTGCATGTGACAGTCTTACTACTCTATCGCCATCTGGTGGACAAATAATAAAACACATGAAGATGTATATAAAATCAAGAATTCACTTAAATAAATAAACCAGGATAAAATAACATGAATATACATAAAAAATGTAAAAATAACACAATTTTGCAGACCTGAGCTTTAGTACAGGTTTTAAAGACACCATATCATTAAGTCCTGAATTTTTGCAAACATCCAGGACTAATTGCCAATATAGTTCCCTGTATTCGAGTCTGATCTCCCATGGCTCACCCATGGGGTCTATCACAAAAAAATGATACCCAGCATTTGGACATGCCTGAAGATGTTTGTATAGGGCATTATTATCAATTTTCTTCCTTAAATCATAAAGATGTTCATACATTCTTTGCTTTAACCTCCTTTCCGTCTTACCCACATAGAAGGAGTCACATATCCCACACAAAACAATATATACCACACCTGTGGTATTACAATTTACATACCCGCTACTAGTTATATACTTGTTTTTACATTTTAAATATAACATGTCCCCAGTCCGTATGTACTTGTATTGGGTGCAATTTCCACATTTGTGTGTATCTTTTATGTTACTGATGAAAGTTCCGAAATTGTTATAATGGGAACCTCCTTCTAAAATATTTTTGATATTTTGTCCTTTTTTGTACACACATTTAAGTGGCTTGTCAAATATACAATTCAAATCTGATAAGGCTGCAAATTTTTTCCACTCCTTGTCTATAACTTCTTTGACCAAATTTGTTTCACCATCATATGTGATAGTCAAAGCAGATTGGTAAGATGCCCCTTCTATCCTCATACCTAGCCTTGCACAATAAGAGGGATGATTTTTACCCGAAATAGGGGCAAACTTAGACTGTCTACCATCCATGACTTCTGTTAATACATCATTCAAAAGTGTTGGAGTACACCCTGGCTTTGAACATTTCTACTATAAAGTTACATTCTATTTTAAAATCCTGGTCATCAGATGTCATTCTGCTTGCCTGGACCATTTGACCTTTTATTATCCCTCTTTTTTGATGTGAGGGGTGGGCACTCGCATAGTGAAGATAAGAATTCGAGAATGTCTGCTTTCTATGTATTTTAGATTTGAAACCATTGTCCACCCTTTGAATGTTAACATCAAGGTAATTTAACTCACTATTGTTAAGCTGATATGTAAATTTTAGGATCTTAGTAGTCTTAGAAATGTATTCAAGCAATTCGAAAAAATTATTATCAGTACTAGTCCAAAAAATACAGATGTCATCTAAAAAGCACCCATACAGGTTCCAATATTGCTTAAATTCAGAGGTGAACACATATTTGTTTTCCTAATATAGGAGAATAATATTGGCATAGCTAGGGCACAGTGTGTCCCCATTGCCACACCCTTCAATTGTTTATAGTATTCTCCCTGAAAGAAAATAAAATTATTCTTAAGGACTAGGTCCATTAAAATTAGACAAGTGCGAAATACACCAAAGGGAATATCCCCACAATCAGCCATGAATTCCTCAAACCAAGCAAGCCCCACATCATGTGGAATACACGTGTACAAATCCACTACATCAAGTGTAATGAAAGTTCTTCTGTTGGATTGTTGTTCATTGCTTATGCGTCTTAAAAAATCCCATGAATCCTTGAGAATATTCTCATTTTTGAAAACTGTGCTTTTTAGATTATAATCTATATATTTTGCCAAAGGTGCAGTTACTGATCCTTCCACAGAGACAATAGGCCTAAGTCGTGGGTTCACTAATACTTTTTGGACCTTGGGTATGCCAAAGATAGAGGGTACTCTGGGCTTGTCGACATTTAAAACGTTATAAGTCTCAATGTCTATGAGCCCCTCTATCACTAGCTCATTTAGACACATGGACATTTTTTTATAGGCAATGTTGACTTCGTTCAAGGAAACTCTAGTGTATGTCTCTTCATCATTGAGCAAGTCAAACATTTTGCTTTCATAGCTGATATGATCCATTAAAACAACCCCTCCACCCTTGTCTGGTTTCATAGTTCTAAGGTTTTTGTTTTCCTTAAAATCATATAGAATATTCTTTTCCTCAGTAGTTACATTTGGGGTCACTCTATTATATTTCAACATTTCCCTTAATACTTTGTCCACCACAAGTACAACATTTCTAAGCTGGGGGTGCAGTGGGGGGTTGAAAGTTCTTTTCTTCACTAGTTTATTGTGAATATTCTTTTTCTTCTGTCCATTAAAAAATAATTCTAGATTATTTTGTTTAATAAATAATTTAAAATCAACTGATAAATTCACCAAATTGGTTTTTACCCTGGGTATAAAAGTGAATCATTTCAAAAATAAAATAAAATGCCCTTTGGTGATGACAGTGCTGGTGTAGTTAAATATGTTAAAACCATTGTAGCTAAATAAGCAACCATCTTGTGTAATTTCATTTTGAGACTCGATCTCCAATATGTTCGTTTCTGTGGTCCCCAACTTTTCTGTACTTGGTTTCCATACCTGTATTTCACAGGACTCTTCTGTCTCAACCTCTCAGACCTCCTTGGAGGTGGAAATTCTGAGGGGTCCTGTAAGTTTAAAGTTTCTTGGTCATCCTGATTAATATTCTCTGTATATGTCCATCTTCTATCATTTTCACCCCCATATAAGTTACTGTTGACCCTAAAGAATTTTGGTTTAGGGTAATGTGTCATGCTAGCATATTTATTAGTCTCTCTCTCAATTTTCATAAGTTTTCTATCCTGTACTTTCTTGCATTGCAACTCAATACCATTCAAAATATCAAAATGCTTTGCCTTTTCAGTGTCTATACAGTAACAGTAAATCACTAACAATACTGTTGTTCACACTCTCAATCTGATTAAAAGCATTTTCCATTTCTAGCTCATTGTTTTTGATAATGGCTCTCATTATGTCTGCCCCACATCTATCAAAAGCCATAATGAGGTCCTGGTGAAACTGAGAACCTTCTTTTACATTATTAGGATACTTGCGTACTCTTAAACCTTTAGGAACAATTTCTAAATGCAGGCAGTGTTTAAGATAAGCATTGTCACTTTCCCAGACTTTATATTTGTACAATAAATTATCAAGTTTAGAAAGCATAGTAGCATAAGTATCATTGTTAGTAGCAACTTGCTTTTGTGCACTAAAATCAATTTTAAAGTTTAAAATGTCTCTAAAATGTCTTTTAGTACCTTGTTGGTTTGAACTGTTGGAACGTGTTTCTCTTTCACTCAGTCCATGGTTTGGATGTGTGTTCACTTGTGAAAGACCCTCCTCATGGTTAGAGGTTAATGTAATACTGGGAAAGCCATCCAGGCTTGATTGCGGTCATTGAGAAGTTTGTGACTTCAAATTTACAGTCCTTGTATGATAGCATTTCTGCCCTCTGTTCCTTCCTTTGAAGCAGAATGTTGTAATCCTTCCTGGTTACCAGGTAGAGAAACTCCTGTTGCTAGAGAAGCCATGGATTGGATAATGGGCATCAAAAGCCCCACCAGTTGTATCAGTTGTCCAATGAGTTTACGCAGCTCACCCAGTTCAGTCCCTTTAGGTCCGTTTCCATTAACTGAAGCATTGGAGCCAGCCGGTGAATCCATAACCACAAAACCAAAACTATTAAACAGCAAAGATGTGGTGAAAGCGCCCAAAACATAACTAGTAATCCAAAATTAGGCACCGGAGACCAACAGTTCCAACACACAAGTAATTTAATGTCAAACACAGCAAAAGGAACACACATCCACAAATAACATAAATACTGATAAAAACACTTCCCCTTACGTTTTCGTCTCATAGAACTTCATCAGATGGGCAAAAACATCATAGTTACCTAGTTAAATAACTTTTCCTGTTTGAATAGACCAATGAAATCAGTGATTCAATTAGTTACCAAGATACAGAAAGAGTGGATTCTAAACTGCATGTGGCAGTCTTACTACTTCTACCACCATCTGGTGGACAAATAATAAAACACTTGAAAATGTATGTAAAATCAAGACTTCACTTAAATAAATAAACCAGGATAAAATAACATGAATATACATAAAAAATGTAAAAATATCACAATTTTGCAGACCTGAGCTTGAGTACAGGTTTTAAAGACACCATATCATTAAGTCCTGAATTGTTGCAAGCATCCAGGACTAATTGCCAATATAGTTCCCAGTATTCGAGTCTGGTCTCCCGTGGCCCACCGTTGGAGTCTATATGAACCACCTCTATCACAGAAAATTGATACTCAGCTTTTGGATATGCCTGAAGATGTTTGTACAGGGTGTTATTATTATTTTTCTTCCTTAAATCATAAAGGTGTTCATACATTCTTTGTTTTAACCTCCTTTCCGTCTTACCCACATAGAAGGAGTCACATGCACCACACAAAACAATATACACTACACCTGAGGTATTAAAATTTGCATACCCTCTAGCAGTTATATACTTGTGTCTACATTTTAAATATAACATGTCCTTAGTCTGTATGTACTTGCATTGAGTGCAATTTCCACATTTGTGTGTACCTTTTTTGTTACTGATGGAAGTTCCGAAATTGTTATAATGGGAACCTCCTTCTAAAATATTTTTGATATTTTGTCCTTTTTTGTACACACATTTAAGTGGCTTGTCAAATATACAATTCAAATCTGATAAGGCTGCACATTTTTCCACTCCTTGTCTATAACTTCTTTGACCAAATTTGTTTCACCATCATATGTGATAGTAAAAGCAGATTGGTAAGATGCCCCTTCTATCCTCGTACCTAGCCTTGCATAATCAGAGGGGTGACTTTTAACCAAAATAAGAGCAAACATTGACTCTCTACCATCCATGACTTCTGTTAATACATTATTGAAAAGTGTTGGAGGGTACCCCCTGGCTTTGAACATTTCTACTATAAAATCACATTCTCTTTTAAAATCCTGGTCATCAGATGTCATTCTGCTAGCCCAGACCAGTTGACCTTTTATTACCCCTCTTTTTTGATTTGGGGGGTGGGCACTTGCATAGTGAAGATAAGAATTTGAGATTGTCTGCTTTCTATGTATTTTAGAAAGTATTACTGACCCACCGCTTAGGCCTATTGTCTCTCCGGAAGGATCAGTAACTGCACCTTTGGCAAAATATATAGATTATAATCTAAAAAGCACAGTTTTCAAAAATGAAAATATTCTCAAGGATTCATGGGATTTTTTAAGATGCATAAGCAATGAACAACAATCCAACACAAGTACTTTCATTACACTTGATGTAGTGGATTTGTTAACGTGTATTCCACATGATGTGGGGCTTGCTTGGTTTGAGGAATTCATGGATGATTGTGGGATATTCCCTTTGGTGTATTTCACACTTGTCTAATTTTAATGGACATAGCCCTTAAGAATAATTTTATTTTCTTTCAGGGAGAATACTATAAACAATTGAAGGGTGTGGTAATGGGGGCACACTGTGCCCCTATCTATGCCAATATTATTCTCCTATATTAGGAAAACAAATATGTGTTCACCTCTGAATTTAAGCAATATTCGAACCTGTATGGGCGCTTTTTAGATGACATCTATATTTTTTGGACTGGTACTGATAATCATTTTTTTCAAATCCCTTGAATACATTTCTAAGACTACTAAGTTATTTATTTATTTATTTATTTTATTTATTTATTGCAGTTGGTTTACCAGGATAGTCCATTGGGCCAGAATGAACCCGTTTTCAATGGAGTCCTGGGGAGAAAAGCTCCAAACAATCAAGATTACAGTAGGTTATGAATGATAATTATACAAATGTAAAAAATATGAAAGATAATTATACAGTTTAAAAAACATTTCAAGCAAACAATAACAAATAGTACACAAAAGTTACAAACTAATACAAAGTAGTGATTGAAACTAACAGATGATGCAAACTAAAAGGAATAGTGCAAGTAAATATTTAGAAGTCATTTTGTCCTAGGATTCAAACAGTTAAATGAGCAGCATCATATAGTCATGCAAATATCATAATAATATTCATGCAGATATCATAATAATAAGAATGGATGAGTTAGGAGTAATGAAACAGAGAAATGCTGGTGTAATCAGGGGAAGTAAGGAAGATGGGAAATGCCAGTGCTAGTTATGTGGGATGGGAGCAAGAGCATTCCCAGAGGGATACTAGATGAGAATGAAGAGATTTTTTAAAAATAAAACGGTTAGAGCTGATACGAATGGATGGTGGCAGGGAGTTCCAGAGGCGAGCCAGACCATAGGATAGAAGATTTTTGCCTGGGGGACGAGTTGGTTTGTACACTTCTAGAATATTTTGGTTATTAGACCTTACTATTCTACCAGGTAGGTGCATTTTAAAGGCAGTAGAAAAGGAGGGACAGATAGAGGGGTTGAAAATCAGTTTGTGTGCAAGAGTTAGTTGAGTATAGGTGAGAAGATTGGGTAGTTCTAGCCATTTTAGTTTTTGGAGAGAGGAGCAATGGTGGGTAGAGGACTTATGGCTGGTGGCAAACTTTGCAATTTTGTTGTAGCAAGAGGAAAGTTGTGTTTTCAGAGAGGACTGCAGATTAGTCAGAAGTGGAGCTCCATAGAGAAGGGAGGGGATAAGAAAGGAAGTAGAGAGAGTAATTTTGGTGGCAGGAATAAGGTAATGATTTTGTCGATAGAGCATACCGAGTTTTTGATGTGTTTTTTTGATATTTAGTTGTAAATGAGAGTTGAATTTGAGCTGGTTGTCAATTTGGACTCCGAGTAATTTGGTCTCTGAGACCAGTTCCAGAGGTGTGTTATTTTGACTAGTAATAGAGAAAGTGTTTATATTGAGGGAGGTGACTTTAGTGGGTGTAGAAACCATTAGTTTGGTTTTAGAGGCATTGAGTGCTAGGTGATTTCGTTTCATCCATTGCTCAGTGGTTGAAAAAGCATCTTGAGTAAGCTTTAGAAGTGTAGGGATAGATGTGGCAGAGCAGATAATAGTTGAATCATCTGCATATTGGATGATGTTTGAGAAAGGGATAGAGTTGCGGAAGTCATTTATGAATATATTAAAGAGGAGGGGACCCAATATGGAACCTTGGGGAACTCCGGTTGGGGTATTAAGAAATGAGGAGGTGGCCTTTTTCCATTTTACTGCTTGAAATCTATGGGATAGGTAGCTGGAGAACCAATTCAAAGATGAAGGAGATAGGTTAAGTTTTGAGAGTTTAGTTAAAAGCAGGCTGTGTGAGATAGTGTCGAAGGTCTTAGAGAGGTCTAGTAATAGGGTAGAGACAAATAGACCAGAGTCCCGGGCTTTGTTAATAGTTTCAAGGAAGGAGAGGAGGGCTGTCATAGTGCTTTGATTAGGTCTGAATCCATGTTGTGTGGGAGTTAGCAGGTGATTATCTAAGAGATGTGGTAGGAGTTGAAGTTGGATACACTTTTCAAGGAGTTTAGAGATGGGAGGCAGGATAGCAATGGGGCGGAAATTAGTAACATTGTTATTGTTACCCCCTTTATGTAATGGTATGATAAAGGCCTTTTTCCAGATTTGGGGTACTGTACTTTCTTGGATAGAGCGGTTGATTAGAATGCTAATGGGGTAGGCAATTGCTTCAGCTGCTGTGCTAAGAAAGAAAGAGGGGATATTATCAGGAGCATTAGTGCATGGCTTCAGTTTTAGAAGGAGTTTTTTGATGGTAGAAGTGGGTATAGGCTTAAGTGAGAATAGTGGGGAGTGGGAAGAGGGGGTATTAGGGGGTGAAGAAGGTGAGGAAGTGAGAGTAGGAGAAGAGGAAGAGGGTAGAGAGTTAGTGGGCGAGAATGAGGGAGTGGTAGCAGTGCAGGGCAGAGTATTGGTAGGGGGGTTGGGGTGAGTTGGAGCATGTGATATTGTTAGGGAAAGAAGAGGTTAATTTAGAGATGGATTCAATGAAAAAAGAGTTAAATTGTGTGGCTAGGTCAGTATCAGGAGTATTAGGGTCTGGGGTGGGGGTGTCTGGTTTGCTGGGGTTGAGGAGGTTAGAGATACTTTTCCAGAATTTCTGAGGATTTGTTTTGTTATTGTTTTGGAGTATGGAGAAGTAATTTTGTCGATCAGAGATGATGAGTTTTTTTACTTTATTTTGAAGTGTTTTCTATTCATTATGGTTGAGGGTGGTCCTATTTTTCTGGAAGTGTGTCCAGGCTTTATCTCTATGCCGCATTATTGCTAGTGTGTTATTGGTAAGCCATGGGGCAGTTTTAATTTTTACTCTCTTTGTCCTTAAGGGAGCATGAAAGTCTAGAACTTTTAAGAATGTTGAGTTGAAGTGGGCAACTGCATTATCTAGAGACAATGTTTTTAGACAGTCCCAGTTTATTGCTTTTAGGGAATTAGAAAAGGTTGATGGATTAAAGTTTTTTTGATTCCGGATAGTAATAAAATTATGGGTGCGATGTAGGAGTAAGGGGAGACGATGAGTGAAAGTGGGTAAGTGGTCACTAAGAGGATCTGGAAGAGTACCACTGTCGGAGAAATAGTGGGGATGAGAGACTAGAATCCAGTCTAGAATACTGCCACTAGACAGGTTTTTTGATGGGCGTGTTATAGAGTTGATTAGCTGTGAAAAATTGTAGAGGTTGATGTTAAGTGGGTTTGTAGGAGACTGAATGGAGGCCCAATTAATATTTATGTCTCCTAAGATTATTGTTTCATTGCTAATGTTGTTGGAGAGCCAGTTCCTAAAATTTACATATCAGCTTAACAATAGTGAGTTAAATTACCTTGATGTTAACATTCAAGGGATGGACAATGGTTTCAAATCTACAATACATAGAAAGCAGGTATTCTCAAATTCTTATCTTCACTATGCGAGTGCCCACCCTGCATACCAAAAAAAGGGGTAATAAAAGGTTAACTGGTCCGGGCTAGCAGAATGATATCTGATGTCCAGGATTTTAAAAGAGAATGTGATTTTATAGTAGAAATGTTCAAAGCCAGGGGGTACCTTCCAGCACTTTTAAATGATGTATTAACAGAAGTCATGGATGGTAGAGAGTCTAGGTTTGCCCCTATTTTGGGTAAAAATCATCCCTCTGATTATGCAAGGCTAGGTATGAGGACAGAAAGGGCGTCTTACCAATCTGCTTTGACTATCACATATGACGATGAAACAAATTTGGTCAAAGAAGTTATAGACAAGGAGTGGAAAAACTATGCAGCCTTATCAGATTTGAATTGTATATTTGACAAGCCACTTAAATGTGTGTACAAAAAAGGATGAAATATCAAAAATATTTTGGAAGGTGGTTCCCATTATAACAATTTCTAAACTTTCATCAGTAACAAAAAAGATACACACAAATGTGGAAAGCAAGTACATACGGACTGGGGACATGTTATATTTAAAATGTAGGAATAAGTATATGACTACTAGAGGGTATGAAAATTGTAATACCGCAGGTGTGGTATATATTGTTTTGTGTGGGGCATGTGACTCCTTCTATGTGGGTAAGACGGAAAGGAGGTTAAAACAAAGAATGTATGAACACATTTATGATTTAAGGAAGAAAAATGATAATAACACCCTGTACAAACATCTTCAGGCATGTCCAAAAGCTGAGTATCAATTTTTTGTGATAGAGGTGGTCCCTATAGACCCCAGGGGTGGGCCATGGGAGACCAGACTCGAATACAGGGAACTATAGTGGCAATTAGTTCTGGATGCTTTCAACATTTCAGGACTTAATGATATGGTGTCTTTAAAACCTGTACTCAAGCTCAGGTCTGCAAAATTGTGATATTTTTACATTTTTATGTATATTCATGTTATTTTATCCTGGTTTATTTATTTAAGTGAATTCTTGATTTTATATACATTTTCATGTGTTTTATTATTTGTCCACTAGATGGCGATAGAGTAGTAAGACTGTCACATGCAGTTTAGAATCCACTCTTTCTGTATCTTGATAACTAATCGAATCACTGATTTCATTGGTCTATTCAAACAGGAAAAGTTATTAACTAGGTAACTATGATGTTTTTGCACATCTGATGAAGTTAAATGAAACGAAAACGTAAGAGGAAGTGTTTTTATCAGCTTTTATGTTATTTGTGGATGTGTGTTCCTCAAAACATTTTTTATTAAATATATAAATAACAAGACAGTTAGGATTTTTATACATGAAAAGTAAGTAACAGTAAACATATTTCAACTCATAGGTGAGAAAACAATCCTTCAGAAGATTTAATATATTATTAAATAGCAAAACAAAACACAATATGTACACTATATACAAGTTAAGCAACCTGGAAGGGAGAGAGGAAAAAAAAAAAAAAAAAAAAACTTTTTACATTAACTATTTATTATATTTAAGACTTTTTCTAAAACTAAGTTTTTTAATGCTTTTTTTTTTGGACTTCTAACTAAGTGCCTTTGAGCATCAATATATGAAAAAGCCATTTTTTGGAAAGTGACCCAATTTAGTTTGGTTCAATCCAGCCAATTTTGTATTATGTAAAGTTTTAGTAATGAGCAAATAAAAATGATAACATGAATATCTAATTTTGAAAGATGAATTAATGGAATATGAAGAATAGCAAATTCCCAGGTCAATGTAGATTTTTGGTATCCCATTTTCTGCAATCTGACTTTCAAAGAGGTCCATAATCTGTGAGAAAAATGACAGTACCATAAAATATGTAAAAGGTCTGCTTGGGGGTGAGAACAACATGAACATGAAGGAGATTTACTTGGGTTCAATTTATTTAATTTGAAAGGGGTATAGTAGGCATCATTATTAATCATTAATTGTGTGTATGATAATTTTTTAAAAGGGATAAATTCCTTTGTATATCTAATGGCTGAAAGTTTCTGAAACTCTGACAATTGGGGGTTATAAGTTAACCAAACATTTGATAGAAGGCAATTATGGTCATTCATTAAGCTATTGATCAACTTATAAGAGTTTGAGAGCATTTTATCTGATGAGGAAAGTATTTTGATAATCGTGTTAAGGTTAGTCATTTGTGTTTCTATGGGGTCTGGACATAAAAATTTGTTTTTAATTATTTGTCTTAGTTGACTAAGGATTGGTGAATAATTCCAATTTACTTTCAAAATTTTACGCCAATCGGGTAAAGATAAATCAAGATATTTCAAAACATCTCCAACTTTTAAATTTTTTATTAAAGGATATTTTGTTAAGTTAAAGGGTTTGTTGTCTAACATTATATTTGGGTTTAGATGAATTGGTTGTATCAGGTGAGATATCTTTTCTAGATTACATAATTTGAGTAAGGTTTGGAAAGCTCTAATATTTTGTTTAATTGTAGTAGACATATTTTTAATGAATAAACTATCCAAAGATATAAAAGGAATAGCTTCTGGATTTATATTTTTTGAAATAATGTAATTGTACCATAGTTTTATCCATAAAGAATGATTTGTATAAGAAATATTCTTGAAATTAGTTATGGTGAGAAGTTTATTAGATGAGATAATCAAGTAATAGAGATATAGATTCGGAAGGCCCAAACCACCCCTATCCTTAGAAGTTGAAAGTCTGGAATAGGAAATTCTAACAGATTTAGGGAACCATAAAAATTTTGCCAAAGCTTTATTTACAGACTCAAAAAAAATTTTTGGAATTATCTGATCAGATGATGTGAACTGGTAAAGGAATTTAGGCAGAATGTTCATTTTAATTATGGCTGCCTTTGATAGAAGTGAAAGGTTTACATGTTTCCATCTGTCAATATCAGTTAATATTAAGTTCCATATTTTATTGATGTTATTTTGAAAAGAAGATTTATTGTTGTGTTCTAGATTGATACCTAAATATTTTATACTATAAGTAAACTGAAAATGATGATCAGAGAATAAAAATGATTTATGTACTAAGTGATTTAAGGGAAAGATATGAGTTTTAGAAGAATTTAAAAGATAATTCGAAACCGAAGAGAAGTAATCAATGGAGTTTGTTATTTTTCTATAATCAGATAATGGAGTTTGGAAGTAAATAACTAGATCGTCAGCAAAAGCTGAAACATGAGTTTTGGTGTTTAGAATTCTGGGGACATTATGAAAAGTATTTTGAATAATATACAACAACAGGGGTTCTAGATAAATGTTAAAAAGAAAGGGAGACAATGGACAACCCTGTCTTGTTCCTCTAGTAATCTTTATAGGAGATGAACATTGACCATTAATGTAAAGTCTAGTAAACATATCTTTATATAAAAGTTTTAAAAAATTAATAAAGAGTAAAGGAATATTGAAACATGACATAGTTTGAAAGAGAAAGTTCCAACAGACTCTGTCAAAGGCATTTGATGCATCAATGATCAGAGCATATATAGGGTTTGAATCTTTTTTGATGAGATGAATCATAGACTCTAATGACAAAGTATTATCCCAAGCATGTCTATGGGACATAAAACCCGATTGATCTAGGGAAATAATTGAGGGTAAAATCCGTTTCAATCTGTTCGCCAAAATAGATGATAAGATCTTAATATCTACGTTAATTAAAGAAATGGGTCTATAATTTACTGGATCAGATTTTTCTTTATTATTCTTTAGAATTAAGATGGTTTTAGATGTATTCCAATGAATATCTGAGATACCGTTAACTCTTATATGATTATATACTTTGAGAAGAAAGGGAAGAATTGCCAATTTGAAAGTTCTGAAAAATTCTGGAGTAAAACCATCTGGACCAGGAGATTTACCCAATTTAAGATTATCAATTGAATCCGAAATTTCTTGTAACGATATAGGAGCAGAAAGTAGTTTTTGATGACTATCATTTATTTTAGGGAAATGTATAGAATTTAAAAAGGTTTTTAAGTGAGTATCATTAACAATTTTAGAAGAATTTGAATATAAATCAGTATAGATAGAAGTGAATAGCTGAATAATTTCTTCATCTGTGTTATATAGATTATTTTTATAAGATAAAGATGTGATTTTCGGTCTTTCATAATTAACTTTAATAATTCTCGCTAATAATTTAGATGGAACCTGGGCCCATTCTGAATATGAGGCAAGTAATTTTTGTTCAGCTAGAGAGAGGTTATTTTGGTGAAGCAAAATTAAATCTTTCTGACAGTCGAGAATTTGTTTTTCTATAGTAGGGTCATAATTCAGTCTAAGATGATTTTCCAGGGAAAAAGTTTTGGATTTTAAGAACTCCTCTTTCTTAAAGTATTGTTTTTTGAAAAAAGCCGCTTTACTAATAAATAATCCTCTTAATCTCACTTTACATGCAGCCCATTGTATGTCATAAGGAATGTCTGATGATCCCAGGTTATTTTCCATTTCCTGTACGATTTCTGAACATTGTTTGCAAATCTCTTCATTTAGTAGTAAATTATTGTTTAAAGACCACTTATCAAAGCTAATTTTATTTTTAATATTTGAGTTTATGTTTAATTTTAGTGAGATTCTTGAGTGGTCTGAAAAGAATCTAGGTTCAATGTTAAAATCCAAAATATATTTTGAGATATAATCAGAAATTAAAAAGAAATCTAATCTGGACCACGAACGATAACATTTAGAGTAGTAAGTAAAGATATCATTCTTATTTAAGATTTTAACAGTGTGGAGTGGATCAATTAAATTATATTCCATCATCAAATCATTAAGAGCCATAGTGGATTGATAATTATAAGTAACCGAGGATCGAGTTCGATCAATTACTGGATTTATTACTGCGTTCCAGTCACCACCCACTATAATATGGTGGTCTTTATAAGATGTGAGAATATTAAAAAATTTTAAAATAAACAAATGTTGTGAGTTACATGGGCCATATACGTTTAATACTAAAAGAGGTTTGTCCAGACCTACAATAGAAGTGGTAAATAAACACCATCTCCCCTCATTATCGAATTTCTCATCAATAATGCTCCCCATGAATTTTTGTTTAATGATTATAGCTACTTCTCTAGAGTTAGATGAGTCACCTGAAGCTACTATCTTTTTGATCCATTTTTTATTTCTCTCTTTATTCCAATCAAGACGTGGAATATGGGTCTCTTGAATAAAACAAATATTTGCCTGTGACTTAAAAATCAGATGAAATAATAATGACTTTTTCTTTTTGCCTTGAATACCTCTAACGTTCCAAGAATCCAATAATATATCAACTGGCATATTCAAGGTTTACAAATGTTATTGATGCTATAAAGGTGAACCTAAAGTAAAAATCCACTAATACATTGTAAAAGAAAATAAACAAAAGAGTTGCATTTAAATAAGCAATCAGGTCAATAATTATCATTTGTTGAAAAAAGAAAAAAAAAATTTTTTTTTAAGAGCAATAAAATGTATATTAATATCCTTTATCCTAACCCTAGTGCCTACCCACCAATCACCCTGTGATAAAGGAAGATAAAAAATGAATAATATAGAAGTTGTAATTATATATGATAATAGCATCAGATTAATATAAACATTGCTCAATGAAAGCCTAACACTAATTAAAACCAGAGTAGTACTACTACAACCATATACAAGACTAACTAAATTCAAGATGTCCAACATACTCAATCCCCACTTAAAATACTAAGCTAAAAGCTACTATATTATTAAGTAAAATATATAGCAATTGGATGCATATTCCTCATGTATTTCAAAAATAAACAAAAAAAAAATAGAATAAATTTTGATTAGCTCAAACAATACAACCTAGCAAGTATGATCTTTAAAACAGAACATATGTAAGGTAATATAAATGAAAATGAATAAATCCATCTAATAACACTATCATATCTGTGAACAAGACGTTGAGAAAACTAGACATATTTGTATCCTTTATAGAGTGGTGTTTTTAGAAATACATATATATAACAACAGGCTATAAACATTGCTAATCATATAAAATCATGCACTGTCCATTAAACACTTTTTAATGCTAGTAGCATTTTCGGTAGTCAAGACGACAATAAGTGTGATATAAAACTCAGATAATTGTGGAATGGTCATTTAACTATAGTTCAATATAGCATAAAGTGTCCTCCATATGTACATACTCAAAAAAAGAAAAAAAACAATCCAATATAGAAGTATACTAACTGACTAAATAGAAGTAATATAGCATCTGCTCAAACTGATTTATTATGAATTGCATAGGTTTTGGCGCCATCTAATGTTCAAAACTAAATACAAATAAGAACAATTAGATGGTACCTTAAGCTACATTATATATAGTATATTTAATGAATATTAATGTATGTCCATATGAATTGAAACAAATTTTAGAATACTTATACTAATAGCTCTATTAAATTATATACTTAAACTGTCCTTCTAAAATATGAAAGCAATACAACAAAACCGGATACACAAACACAGTGCTCATAAATATATACATTATATTAAGACAGATAGTTTTAGCTAATGACATTTAAAGATATCCATTCAAGCATTACATTTAAGTAAAGGTTTTCTATATTATTACCATCAACTGCGAACCCCTCATCATGTTTCTGAAAGGTACATGAATTTCTTAGATGAACAGGTGTATAATGTAATACTTGTAGTATAAACGTTTTGGCATCTTTCAAGATAACATAATAAAAATAAACAAATCAAATAATAAAAAAAACATTCTGTAAGATAATATATGATCTCATTCTTTACCCATTGTCTGGAATTATAATAATTAAAACTAACCTGCTCATTTGTTCAATAAAAATACTTTCCGCAATAATGTATGAAGGAAACTGCTCATTTTGTAGCGTGAGAGACATGCACAGGATCGCTGAATGAAACACTTGAGAAAGACACATCCAAACTCAAATACAGCCTTTGCTTATGTATAGGAACAGTGAAAAATGCTAGTAAGTCCTACAAACATATTCCTGATGCTGAATACATGCTGGAAACGAGCGCAATTGTGTATGCGAAGCTGTCTTGCCTTCGTATCAAATGATGACATCACCATCCATCTTGGAGAGACTGTAGTGAGTGCGCGATCTTGCTGTACAGCGGCTGAAGCTTAAGAGCAGAAGATTTTACCTTGAAGATTCTCGAGAGGCGAGAATTCTCCCTCCAAAATTTAATAACTAACACAGGCGCTGTAATATAGAAGCTTTTTAAGAAAAACTAGTATACTGGCTTCGCACTAAACAAGGAAATGAAAGAAAACCTAACTATTTGGCTGTTTTTAACACTTGTAATAAATCTATAAATCTGGAAAGCCTGTCATAACACAACATTATTCAAAACTTTATCAGAATTAAAACAGAATTAATTCAAAACATGTTACTGAAGTGAAATAGGATTAGATCATGACATACATGTAGATCCTATATTATAGATGTTGACAGTAAAATAACATTTTTGTATTCCATTGACAGTAATATATTATAATACAGTGTCAGGAAGCATTTTAAATGTTTTAAGAAAAATGTCTTTAGCATCTTTGGGTTCTGAACACACAAACCTTTTTTCATTAACTGTAAAAGACAAAGTATTTGGATAGGACATACGAAATCTTATCCCTCTCTTTATCAAGTCTGCACAATAGGGGGCAAGTTTTTGTCTATTTAGTTTAATTTGAGAAGGGAGATCTTGAGAAAAAGATAGTTTGTGAGACTTCCATATGAATTGTTTCCTAGTTTTAGCTGTTTCCAGGATCTGGAAAGTGTCCTGAAAGTTTAATAACTTAGTATAAATAATCCTTGGTGTGGATGAATCTTGCTTTACACGTAATGCTCTATGTGCTCTCTCTACAATTATAGACTTTGAAGATGTTTCACAATTTAGCAATGTTTCAAAAATATTTTTAGTCACAGAAAGCAAGTTTTTATTGTCATAAGATTCAGGTAAACCACAAATAATAATGTTATTTCTTCGACTCCTGGCCTCCAAATCCAACAATTTAGCTTGTATATCAGAAATAATCTTATCTTTAGCCTTAAGGTCACTTTCCAATGAATCTGTTTTTAACTCCAAAGCTGAATTTCTGTTTTCTATTTTATCCATTCTATCATTTATTTGCTTTAAAGTTTTACTAAAGTCAGCAAATTGTTCTGAAAAGTTTTGAATAGTACTTTGGATAGGCTTTAATGCCACTTTTAGTTCGTCTAAAAGGAAATTTGAATCATTTAAGTCTTTATTACTTACTTTGGAAGTTTCAGCAGGTTGTTTAGATGTCCTTAATCTTTTTGAACTGGAATCTTTTTCTGGAGAGAGCATTGATGAAAATTTGGCCTTTGTAGGCTGAGTCTCCATGGAGTCGGATTTTGTAGCCATGCCCAGGTATGAAGTGCAATTGACAGGATATCAGGAACCAGGAGTAAACTGGAGTAGCAGGTGTCCCAGCAGTAGAGAGAACAAAATTGTTCTGAGGTAAAATAAATCCCAGGATAAGAAGTCCAGAGTAAAAATAATCCAAATTCGTAGAAAAAGGTTTATAAAATCTTTTAGAAAAAAAAAACTGAGGAAAAAGATTGAATAAAGTTGTAAAAAAAAAACAAAGATTAAATAGCTGTGAGGAGCTCAAAGAGTAGGGACTAAACTAGTCGGCAGCCATCTTGGAATCTATGTGTGTTCCTTTTGATGTGTTTGACATTAAATTACTCGTATGTTGGAACTGCTGGTCTCCAGTGCCTAATTTTGGTTTACTAGTTACGTTTTGGGCACTTTCACCACATCTTTGCAGTTTAATTTATTATTATTATTATTATTATTATTATTATTATTATTATTATTATGTTTAGAAAATAGGACATCTGTTAATTTCTTTTGTATTTATTATTAGTATTTTGACAAGTGCAATAACAGTAGAAGAAATGCAGCAGGATCCTGACCAAATAGTGAAAGTAAAGGGTGAACGTAACCAGCTCTTGAACAATTCCACACCAGGACCAGGGATTGTAACAGCAACCACAGTGCACAGAAGTAAAATGTACAAGATTTGAAATGAGAATGTTGTATGGTTAACAAAATTTACATATAAGCACATTACAAATACAATTTCTTTAATGTATGTATTTTTTGATAGGTTGGTACTAAGTATTTTTAAGACATTTGCATAGATGTTTTTCCAGTCTCAACATTTTAACAAGCTTTTTAAATTGGAAATGAATTTAGTTGCTAGGGAACTGTGATTAAATGAATTAATGGGTGTGGGTACTTGGTTGGACATGGTATATAATATGGATATTCTCTTTTAATTGTTACTCTGAAGAAGGCCCATATTATATTTAGGAATGAAAATGCTTGGTGTTTGAAGTGTGTGAATAAATGTCATGGATTTTACTTCTGTGTACTGTGGTTGCTGTTACAATCCCCAGTCTGGGTGTGGAATTGTTTGAGGGCTGGTTACATTTGCTTCCACTATATGGTCTGGATCCTGTCGTGTTTCTTCTTAGTTTGAAGTTTCTGAGTTTTTTCTTGTTTTTTTTTTTTTTTGTTACTAAATGTGATAACAGTACCAGTCTGCCACTTTCTCTTAATATTAAAAAGAAGGTGTGTCTTGCAGCCTAAACCAGAAACAAAGTATTTTCCTTTTTCTTTCTTTGTTACAATGTCTGCACTTTTTTATTTATTTATTTATTTATTTTATTAATTTAGTACTACAATGGCAAATACTGCATTCTAGAATCATTTTAAAATGTATCTTATAGAACATCCTTGATTCAGCTTCATAGTTTCCCTGTCCTTCACAAAATTTTTATTTTATGGTTTAATCTCCGAGGACAGGGGCTTTGGGTGCTGGCTTGTCCAAATATGGGCTAAACTCTTGGCTAGGCTTATAAAGACCTCAGGGACATTAGCCTAGTAACCTCCTATGATCCTATGATTACAGCTGGCCAATAATGCCATTCATTAGAGCCTCATCCTTCTTCTTGTTCAAAAAGTGCACATTGAAGCAAAACCTGCTGTATTTACTTTTTAAGAGAATTAGAGTTATAAATATCATATTCTCAGATTTTGGGCCTTTGTCTCTCCACTGCATTTGGTTTTGCCCAAAATTCTTGAGCAAATAAAATGACAGACATAAACCAAAATGTAAGTTATATAAGTATTTAATAGTGTCTCCAAACATGCGCGCGCACGCACACACACACACACACACACACACACACACACACACACACACACACACACACACACACACACACACACACAAAACAAAAAGTGTAATACACGCAGATGCAGAGGGAAAGTAGCACTGCTTCAAACATGCAGACAGAAGCTTACACAAGCACATTCACATGGGTGCATGTGAGCACACACTAGCACATATGTGCGCACGTGTACACACACACACACACACACACACACACACACACACACACACACACACACACACACACACACACACACACACATATCAGGCCTGATCACTCACATTATCATCTCTAAGCATACATTGTAATAGACACCACTCTACCCCCCCCCCAAAGTTTTGACCACACACACACACACACACATATATATATATATATATATATATATATATATATATATATATATATATATATCTATATATATATACATATATATATAGGTCTACCTGAAAACGCATAAATCTCAAAACGCTGATGACGATAACACTGACACCGGAAGATTGACAACAGAAAAGACGAACAGTTGAGAATCCCGACGCTGAGAACACCGACATGTAAAGGTAAGTGTGCGACAGGGATAGATTTTAGGGTTAGGGTGTGGGTAAGGTAAGTGTGTGATAGTGACGGATGTTAGGGTAGGGTGCGGGTCAGGTAAGTGTGCAATAGTGACAGACTTTAGGTTTAGGGGTGGGTTAAGTGAGTTAGGTTAGGGTGTGGGTAAGGTAAGTGTGCGATAGTGACGGACCTTAGGGTTAGGGTTTGGGTTAAGGTTAGTGCATAGATATTTGTGTATGTAAGGTTTAGTGTAGGTTTGTAAGGTTTTTGGTGTGCTTGTGTTGTGTGTGTGTTTTTCGGGAAAGGTATTCATTTTGTTGATTGTAGGGATTGTGGTTTGTTGGGCATGTGAAGTTTCGTGTTTTTGAACTTTCTTTTTTTTTTGGTTTTGTTGTGTTGGTTATTTTGTTGTTGGTGTTTTGGCATGTTGGTGTTATCAAGTAGATATATATATATATATATATATATATATATATATATATATATATATATATATATGTGTGTGTGTGTGTGTGTGTGTGTGTGTGTGTATATATATATATATATATATATATATATATATATATATATATATATATACAGGTCGACTTCAGAAACCTGAACTTTCACTTACCTCCAAAGTACCAAGATGAAAAGGCCAGTGACCGCACAATAGCGATGTCCCGGGGTACCGACTTTCAACTCCATGTACGTAACCGCTTGGCCATCCTGACAAACAAGTAAAACCGAAATAAACCAAATCCACCCATGTGGGGGGCTGCACCCCCTACACCCCCCCTAACTAAATATATCAACTCTGAGATCACACTACTTCGGGGTAAGGGGCAAAGTTCACCAGGATAGCCAATTGGTTACTTAGCTGGAGTGGAAAGTCGGTGTCCCTGGGCATCGGTGTTGTGCGGTCTTCAGCCTTTTCGTCTCAGCATTTTGGAAGTTGGGTAAGTGAGCATTCAGGTTTATGAAGGGGACCCATACACACACACACACAGACACACACATGCATGTGCACACAGAAATAGTTCCTTGTAACTGGTGCTGTAGTTACTTGCTTTTTTGTTTGTTTTTCTCCAATCGCTAACTACAGCCTTTTAAGAATTGGTAGTTAGCAACAAGAAAGGAAATGGCAGGTAATGTTAGCTGTGCAATTGTATTTATTTATTTATTTTCCTTTATTTTTTTTTTCTTTTCACTAAACTCTGTTTTTTAAGATCCACAGTTAAAGAGGTGAAATGAAATGGTGGCTCCAGTAAAGGATTTCAGTCTCAGAACATGGGTTTTGTCCAAGAATTTGCGCTCTTCTTTTTACCAGGCATTAATTTATCCCTTTAGATTGTTGAGCTCCAGTGGAGATTGCTTATTCTCCAAGCACATTTTCTAAGGTTCCATTTAAAGACATCAGTCAGAATATAAGTGCAGTTGATAACCTGCTCTGTCTCTTAGGCTGTGATCCATGTACTAACAGAACTGCTGTCATGTGTTATCCAGTTTCATTATTTATTTATTTAGTTTACATTTGTTAACCGGGTTAGTCCAGCTGAGCGTTTAGCTTGTTTTCAGTGGAGACCTGAGAAGAAAAGCTCTGCAGTGTGCATTTACATTTTACTTACAATCAATTAAGACATTTTCATTTGCAGCTAAAAAATTAGTTAAAGAAATAACATTTACAATAAATCATACAGAAGACAGTTGGGTACAATGTCAGAAATCATACCGCAAAAACTTAGATACAATGTCACGAAAGGAATGCAGTGTTCATAATTCCTAAGTGGTTATATACAGTATAGGTACAGAAGGAATAGTCAGGGGATGAAGTGGTTAAACCTGGAGATAGAGGGGTAGATGTTTATTAAGCCAAACAGTGGAAGGGAAGAGAATGGAGAGAGGAGGAACAGAAGGTAAGGTAGGGTAGTTTCAGGGAGGATGACTACAGTGGCAGGACCATTTATTTGTTAGGTATCTCTGAGTTGCTAGTTTGAAATGTTCAGTTTGGTCAAGGGACCTAATTTCTAGGGGTAGTCGGTTCCAAGTTGCAGCAGGGTTACAGTTATAGAGTAAACACCCTGTTTTGGTTTTGGGTTTATAGATCTGTAGGAAGTCCTGGTCTGAGCTACGTAGTGTCCTGGTAGGGAATATTTAGATATAATAGACAGAAGGCTAGGGCAGAAAGATGGTAGATAGAGGATGGAGTGGATAATCTGCAGTTGATGTAGTAGCAGCAAATGAGGGAATTCGAGCCAGTCCAATTGTTTAAGAGATAGACAATGGTGTGACTTGTTGGTTTGGTTTGCAGCAAATCTATCAACCTTGTTATAGGTAGTTTCAAGTTTAGTTATGAGTGTGGTGTTAAAATTTGTGAATAATTGACAGCTATAAAGAAGGGTGGGAAGAAGAAATGCATGGGAGAGAGTTACTCTGGCTGTATTGGTTAAATGTCTTTTGTTACGATAAAGGAGTCCAAGTTTCTGGTGAGTCTTACTTTTCTCAAAAATGCTTATTCCAGTTGTACAACCAACAGTCCACTTAAAAAGGTTTGACCTCTGTTTACAACTAAGCATTAACCATGAATAGAAGTTTTATTAAAGCATTTTACCTGTTGTCAGAATTCAAGTGGAGCTTTTCTGTAGACTTTTCCCATAGTTAGTATGTCATTCATTTTGTCTAGGATATAATCACACAAGAAGCAGCAGTGTGTGAAGAACACACACTCCTCACTGGGGTGTGTATCCAGTTGTATGTGACACAATGTTTCATCATGTCAGCAACCGTAATGCACCTCTGTGAGCATGCTTGATCTACTTGTTGTGTGGGTACACCACAAGTGTGAAGCCATAGGAAAATTGCCATGTACAAGTATAATTATTAGAATTAAAAATATCGTAATCTGCAGATTTGTTATAATGATGACTGGCAAGGACTTTCTAACTGAAAGAGTTTGCTAATTCCAGACATTATGTGACACTAGTAAAATCAGCCAATCTTTTTCACCAGCATTATTTTTTACCGAAATAGTGAAATATCACCATGTTAAATGCAGTTATGCAATGTGAAAAGTAAAGCATCAGCTACATATTATATTAAGGCAGCTAATAGTATGTCTTGCCTTGTTATGTCTTCCTTTTATATTTTGCAGCAATGTCTGATCATTAATGCATGCTGTGCAATGCACAGAACCTCAGCACAGATGAGTTTTAATATCTCAAATGGGCCATACTAGCAAAATAATTTAAATAAGTAAAATAAATCAAAGACACAGAAGATAAAACACAGAAGAGCAACTAAACTAAATAAGTCATGAAGCACCTGGGAGGCATTTAAATATCACAGAAAGATCAAACCATTAAAACAGCTCTCAAGATGTCTAAAATTATGGATAGATGCTATTGAATGGCATCTCCAGTGGCAACATACTTGAAAGCTTAGTAGCAGATCTTTAAATGTCTGCCTCATCCAGCGAAGCACAACAGCTATATAAACTGAGAAAGATACTAAAAGATACTTTACTGACTGATACTGTCAGTCTGCATATTATTATCGGCAACAGTAAACAGAATTCTGTTTCATTTAAAAGACATTGTCATTCTCAAGTGACATTGCATTACTAAAACACCACTCTGCTGAGGACTGATAAGAGCAGTATGCTATACTTGTGAGACATTGATTTTAGAAGAAAATCAGATGCATAGACTAATGCCTTAAATTAAACAAAATGTCTCTTTAGCTAAATGACTACAATTCGTCCTTTTTGATAGTTTGTTTTCTGATTCTCACAAAAAGTCATAGCCTCACAGGATAATAGTGACTACTAAGCTAATGACAGTGAAGGGGATTTTTAAGCCTAGCCATGCTACCCTAATGCAATGGATATGTTTGGATCCCATATATTTTGTGAAGGGTATATATAAGTTAGCATGAGAGGTTGAGCATTTACAAGCTCCCTATTTCTAACAGGGACATAGGTGGGACATAGGTGTCAGATCAGGGATATAGGATCTTAGTAATGACTAGGCTAATGACCATAAATGATTTTTTTTAAGCCTAGCAGTGAAGTCTAAAAAAATGAAATTGTTGCAGTTTTCCCACAATTTCAGAAATGTGGATTTGCTAGTTGATGCTGTTGTAACCTAAATGGCAGCTAAAGATGAAGAACAATTCAGTATGACTCGACTGGTGGCTGGTGACATCAAAGCAAGGGACTGCAGAAAGCAGCTGCACGAGTGAGGTTATTACAGCATGCCAGTGACCATTACTTGTGATCAAACAACTGATATGGTCATTCATTTTCATCCACAGACTGTGTCAGTATGCATCCACTCATTATAGTTATTGTAATGACTATGTACATTTACTTGTCTGTCTGCAAACAAAAAGCCAGCCTTAGGTAAAATGGAGTATTAGACAAAATACTGCATGGGCCCCTTACTGCACACTATTTCCCCTGCACTTCTCATGTAGCTTATTCCTGCTTTTTTCCTCCTTTCTTGATTTTTTTATGTTGTCTAACTTTTTGCCCCCCCCCCCCCATTTTCTTAACATCCTAAATGGCTAACATTGTATGTAAGGATTCTGGGGGGTGAAACTCAATTAAGCTGGAGATTTGGGACTGCTGGGCACTCAGAAGTCATATGGTTTTAGATGCTCTGAGGTCCTTTTTGGATTTTATTTTACAGCTTTTTGATTTAATGGCAGCCTGAACAAAAATAATGAGCAAAGGAAACATGTTCAGTGACTTCAGTCTTACTTATTCTTTCAATGAAAAATAAGTAATATCTAAAGCTAAATGTTCAAAGCTAACAAAAGAGTAGTTCCTCAATAAACTGGGAATACATATGCAAAGATATAAAAATCCTGTCTGGGAATAGTACTTGCCTTCCTGCCCCTCCAAAGAGAGATAGTTACATTTTGTGTGACATTCTGATGTTAGAGTTTGGGAAGAAAATATTTATTTATTTATTTATTTATTTGTCTTTGTTTAAAGGTAAAGTCTAACTATGTAATAGCCATTTTCAGCAGAGGCCCAGGGACAAAAGCTCCATTTACCTACATTGCATTATACTAAGCTCCAGTTAAACACAAAGTAGGTACACTTCTATTTACATTTAGACACAAACAGTAGTTACATTTACACATTCTCAGATTTTACAGAGTTGGAAGCTAATAAATATAGACATTCCATGTTCAACATAGTGGATTGTACAGGCAGCAGTTATACATGAATTAAATTATTATTTTAAAAAAATATACGTATGTATATATATATATATATATATATATATATATATATATATATATGGGTCTACTTCTAAACACCGACACGACGATTCCCCGACACAAAACTCACCGACGCCAGATAACCGACAACACACAAACCCGACAACGCAAAACACCGAACACCAGAACACCGACACACGGAACGTAAACAACACATGACACTACATAGCATACACACTAGCCCTGACCCAAACCCTAACCCTAAGGTCCAACACTATCGCACACTTCACCTACCTGCACCCTAACCCTAACTCACTTAACCCACCCCTAGCCCAAGCTCCGACACTAACGCACACATCACCTACCTGCACCCTAACCCTAACTCACTTAACCCACCCCTAGCCCAAGCTCCGACACTAACGCACACATCACCTACCTGCACCCTAACCCTAACTCACTTAACCCACCCCTAGCCCAAGCTCCGACACTAACACACACATCACCTACCTACACCCTAACCCCAACTCACTTAACCCATCCCTAAACTACAGTCCCTCACTAGCACACACTTACCTTACCCGAACCCTACCTCCGACACGAACACACACTCACCTTTCCCACAGCCTAACCCGACATCCCACAATCTCGCGCACTTACCTGACCGCTCCTAACTCCGTCACTATCGCACACTTACCGGGTCGCGATCACACATTCCCTTGTTGGTCTTTCCGCTGTCGGCAAATCACCCTGTCGGTACACTTACCTGTCGGTCGTCTGGCGTCGGTGAGTTTTGTGTCGGGGAATCGTCATTTCGGTCTTTAGTAGTAGACCCATATATATATATATATATATATATATATATATATGTGTGTGTGTGTGTGTGTGTGTGTGTGTGTGTAATTTAAAAATAAAATATATTTTTATGTTTTATTTATTAAAAGTAAATGTACAAATGGCCAGAAGTATGTATTACACAACTGAAGGTCTGAGAAAAGAAATCAAAGCACCTGCATAAAACCCACACAGAGGCAGGAAGTATGTACAGACTTCACACCGAAGGAATTATAGCCAAAAACTCAACCAGAGTTCCAATTGTTATTAAATAGTGATGTTTCTTAATGAAACACTCTACCACTGATCAAATGTGATAACCCACATTCTACCCAGACCACTACAGACAGCCACTTACTGAGTAAATGCTGATGTTTGGCTGCGATGGAAAGTAAAAAAGCCTGATCAACTTGCTACATTTATATGTACTGCAACCCCACTCCAATGCACATTGTCATTTTTATCACAGACATTTCCCATAATCATTAACTAGAGTCACTTTATTGGACATGCACAACTGTAATATCCATTTTTCTCAAAATAGCCACTAGTTAGGGTCACTCAACTGCCCAGTAACTCTGCAAAGC
This sequence comes from Protopterus annectens, assembly GCF_019279795.1. NCBI lineage: Eukaryota > Metazoa > Chordata > Ceratodontiformes > Protopteridae > Protopterus > Protopterus annectens. Next base: position 1,223,480,018 of record NC_056732.1, read on the forward strand.
TAAAATAATGAATGATTAACTTGAATGGATGACAGGAGTGTCAATCACTTTAATCTACAGGCCACCTCTGTACCTAGAAATTAAAGCCAACTTTATTGACTGTATATACCTCAGATACCAGAAAATAATAAAATAAAAGTAATTACTGCCAATAGCAGTTTATTGTAACCTCCTGCACATACACATACATGCACTCAGACACAGAGATGTGAGTGATCATCAGTTACAACCACTTGTAGTACTATGACTGTAGACCTCAGGTATTTGTCAGTGTTAAATGAATGAATAAATACATTAAAAAGTGATAGGAATTTATCTTTTCTGCTCACTGCTATCAAAATAGTGTGCTACCACCCTATATGTTTTCATCACTTTTCTCAAGAATCAAGGAGAAAAGTAAAAATAATGGTAGACAAAGGACCAAAGTCAGAGACAGTTATTGCCTTTATATACTTAAAACTTGCTGGAATAATAGGATTTGCATTAGCATACTTTTCTGAAGGCTATTAATTCTGAAATTCAAATGCCTGTCATTATTTACTGACTGCAATCTTCATTGATTTGCCAAAAAAAAGTTTACAAGGAACAGACCAAAATATGACACAAAGCAGTTGAGAGTATTTATGCCCCCCCACACACACACCCACACATGCTTAACCATCAATTATAGCCACTTGTATAACAGTGACCATATACCACAGATGTTTGGCTATGATCAAATAAATAAATAAATACATAAATAACTGCCAAAAATTTATCTTTTCATCTCACTACTATCAAAATACAGTGTACATTTGACAACAACAACACACACACACACAAATACTTGTCAGCATCTTAGATTATGAATCAGGGAGAAAATTAAGAAATAAACAGGGCACAGAACTAAAACCAGGGACAGATATTATCTTTACATTTGTACATAACTGCTAGAATAACAGGCTTTGCATTAGCATGATTTTATCTGAAGGCTGTTAAGTTTAAAAGTTAGATGTCTGTCATTATTGTGACAGCAGTGCTTATTGTTTTGTCAGACCATTCATTTTTAACAACATAGTAGGTTGAGCATTAGAAAGCATCTCCTGAAGGCAACTGAGTCTGAAACTCAAATATCTGTCATTATATAGTGCTTATAGTGATTTAAATTATCAATGATTTGCCAGAAAAACAAAATTTGCATGAGAAACAGACCAAAAATATCAGTCTGAACATTCTGCAAAATTGTGGACAATTAAGAAGTATACTGCACTGGTTTCTTTTGCTACTCCACACATTTATTAAAAAAAAAAAAAAACAGACCATAAATAAGTGACAGTTATATTGACTATCATTCCATACCATACCATTCATATAAGGAACAACAATAGATCAAAATATGGTTAAATATTAGGACAGTTAAGAGCTTATATATCCCCATACATACATTCATTCATACATGCATAAACACATGCACACACATAAAATATAGTGCAATGTTAACAAATCACTATGCTGGAGAAAGCTTTAAAAATAATCTGAATGTGAGGGCTATCCTTCAGCAACACATAGTCTTAAATTGAATGATTTACAACAATACATTAAAAAACAAACGTTATCAATAACTCACCTCATAGGTTCACAGATTCATATGTTCATAGGTAAATACTAGTTAATCATTTATCAGAAATTACAGTAGTAAATGTAGTGGTAGCAATAATACTATGAGGATGAGGAATGTAGTAACTGTAGTGGTAGCAGTAGTAGTAGTAGCCATAACAGGAGTTGTAACAGTAGCAGCAGTACCAGTAGTAGAAGTATAATAGTAGTAGTAGAGATTGTAATTGCTGTAGTGGCAGTAATAGTAGCAGTAGTAGTAACAGTAGTAGAAGTATAATAATAGTAGTAGAAGTAGTAACAGCTGTACTAGTAGTAGTAGAAGTATAATAGTAGTAGTAGAGATTACAATAGCTGTAGTGGCAGTAATAGTAGCAATAGTAGTAATAGTAATAGAAGTATAATAGTAGTAGTAGAAGTAGTAACAGCTGTACTAGTAGTAGTAGAAGTATAATAGTAGTAGTAGTACAAATAGTAACAGCTGTAGTAGGAGTAGTAGTAGTGATAATAGTAACAGTAATAGTATTAGAAGTATAATAGCGGTAATAGAAGTAGTAACAGCTTTAGTACAGTACTAGTAGAAACAGTGACAGCTGTAGTAGTAGTAGCAGTATTAGTAGTAACAGAAGCATAATATAGTAATAGTGGCAGTAGAAGTGGTAATAATAGTCATAGCAACAGCAGTAGTAGCAGTAATAGTAAAGGTATATTCTACTTTGAAGATATGAATAGAAGGGCCACCATTCCTTTTCAAAATGATCAGTGGCACCTGTTCCAAGAAGGATTATAGTAACAAAAGCATTGAAAGGGTGGTATAATTTGTAAATGAGATTATCTTCCTGACTAACACTGTGTGAAGGTATGGCAAACTAGGATCAGTTCTGGTAGGCTATTATTCAGCTCAGTTATGTATGTTGCTGCCGTCATTGATGCTTTTCAATTAATCAGTGTACATCCTGTGAAGCAATTCAGGCAAGCTCATTAATAAACTGCTTGGGAGGCCATGCTAGGAGTCTAAACATGAAACTGCACTCATTGCAAGCATTCTCAAACCTGGAAAATGCTGACATCTGCACAGTCACAGAAACCTGATTCAAAGCTGCAGGCAGCACCCCAACATTGCCTGGTTACTCATCCTATCACACATTCAGACCCCAAACCATGGGTTGTAAAGCCAAAGGAGGTGGAGTTTCAATATATATATTAAAGACATACACACCTCCAGGCTGGTCAAACAGTGCGATGCACAGGAGACACTCCAGATGCAGATAACCATTGACAAGATCCCCTATACAAATTGTAGCTAGCTACAGGCCCCCATATCTGACCCAATATGCCAAAACTGCCTATCTGGACCTCTTTGAATCTATTAAGATTCAATCCTTTACCCTGATCCTGGGTAACTTTAACTACTCAAAACAGACTGGAAGAACTACTCATGCCAGAACACAAATACCCAGAGATTCCTGTCAATGCAAATGCTTTGAAATAGCAAGTCGATACCCCCACAAGAGGTGATAATATCTTGGACTTGGTATTAACCAACATGAGTAACCACTGCAGCATCCCTGCAGTATCATCCTCCCTTGTAAGATCAGACCATAAAGTGGTCACATTCAAAGTTACCATCTCCACTGACCCCCATCTAACTAGGGTCAAACAAAAAAACTTTTCCAAAGCTGATTACAGCCTCCTGTGGGATGGTATAAACAGCTTCACAGCCCCATCTCCCTCTCTGGGAACTGGCACCAGTATCCAAAACTATACCAAATTACTATATGAACATTTATATAGATGCAGGGAATCAGGAATACCTGATAGGACTAAATCATTCTCTTCAAGAAAGAGTAAACCTGTCTGGTGGACATCTGCAATAAATAAACTCTATAACAAAACAAAAAAATGCTGTCCAAGACCAAGAATGAGCAGGTGCCCAATTAGAAGCAATTTCTCCTTAGCCTAAACCAGTAAATAAGACCACTAGTGAAATCCTCCAAAACAAACTTCGAGTCCAAATTGGCAACATCTACTAGAGATATTCATAAGGCCTTCTTCACATATGTCTGTAATCACAAATGTAGCACCCAGATCTGTTCAGAACTGGTGGTCAAGGACATCACAAATACAAATGCCATAGATATTGCAAACTTGCTGGCTGACAGATTCAGTGAATATTTCATTCCTCTGTGCCCCTGCCATCAGCAAATCAGGACATTCCCAGTACCTGCCCCCTTCCCCTTATATCTAGGGATCAGATCATCACTGCTCTCTCAAAGTAAAAAAAATACAGCCTTCATAGAACAAGATAACATCCCAGGCTGCATCCTGCATGAACTCAGGCAGGAACTTGCAGCACCATTAGGCACCCTATTCAATCAAAGTCTGAGTACCAGCTTTGTCCCAGCTGAGTGGAGGACAACAACTGTCATTCCTTTACACAAAGGTGGAGTGTTTACCAATCTTGGATAATTATAGACCCATTAACAAAGACATTGGCAACCTCCAAAGACTCAATCCCACACAGTTTTATTTCGTAAAGGGGAGGTCATGTCTGTTAAATTTGGTTGACTTTTTTGAGAGTCACCAAAGCCATGGATGAGGGAAAGACAGTACAAACTCCCTACCTTGACCTGGCCAAAGCCTTTGACACTATTTTCCACTTGGGCATAATAGATACACTCTCTCAACTAGGCATCAATCCATATATTACCAGAAGGGAGGTTACCTGGCTCACTGATAGAACCCACCTAGTCAAACTAGGGGAAGCCACCTCAAGCAGTAAACCTATATCGAGTGGCATACCCCAGGGTTTGAGCTTTGTGCCTCTGTTATTTGGGATATACTTTTCTGAGGTGCAGGCCAAAACCAGTGAGCTATAGCTGACCAAATTTGTGTATGACTGCAAGCTGGGAGCTGTCATCAATTCCTCTAGTGACGTGGACATCTTACAAGAGGGTCTTACCCAAACAAATGACTGGTGCCAGAAACATGGCCTCAAGCTGAATACAAAAAATGCATCATCATCCCCTTTGTGGAAAGTGATGTCCTCACAAATTATCACATTAATAGCAACATCCTAAGCATGCAGTCAGTCTCAAGGAATTTGGGCACCCAGATTGATAGCAACCTGACTTTTGACTACCATGTTGCTTCCATTGTATGGAAAGCTTTCTAATATGGCCCACCTCATAAGTAAGGGTATCTCATCCAGGGACAAGGAGGTCATAACATCCCTGTATTCTTCCCTTATAAGGCCCATTATTGAGTACAATGCCCCATTCGGCATGTACCTCGCAAAGCACATGCAGCAGGTAGAGAGACCACAGAGGCTCTTCACCAGGAAAATCCAGGGCCTCAAAAATCTACCGTACATAGATAGGCTAAAAGCCCTATCCCTCTACTCTGTTTTACACAGACTCCTCATAGGTGACCTCTGTCTGGCATATAAGGAAATCTGAAATCCCACCTTGATGAGACTGCTGCATATCCGCAAGTCAAGCTCCACTCAAGTAACCCACACACACAGCCTCAACCTGGTCTGTGACATCAATAGGACTTGTTGGCAGGACAGATTTGTGTCCCAGAGACTCCCCCATCTATAGAATAGACTCCCTCTTCATGTCAAGCAGAGTACCACTTTACCCCTTTTTAAGTACAACCTGTATAACTGGATGGGAAATAGAAAATACATCCCTAGGATTCCACCCATGTCCCTGCTGACCAGGGGCATTGGGTGCTGATTTGTCTATGCATGGGCTAAACTCTTGGTTAGGCTTATAAGGGCCTCAGGGCCAATAGCTTAGTAACTTCCTATGATCCTATGTATTAATGGGAAAAACAAAACTGGCACTGAAATCCAGCTCAGAAAGACCTGACTAAATAGGTTTTCACTAAAAAAAAGTATGGAAGGTATGAGAGGATGAGATTCATCCACAGACTGCATTTAGCTGCACAGAAAGCTGACTCATTTATCAGCACCTTGAATGAATTGCCTGAAAATTAATTTATTGCTCACCATGTGATGAGACGGATTCACTACTGAATCCCGAAATTACACAATCCCGAAGCCCAAAATACCGAGACTATAAGCCTGAAACCCCAAATTACCGAAATATTAAAACCGCAAAATTCAAAATTGCGAAAGTACTACATACATACAGCACACACAAAAACATACACACAGCCTCCCCCCATAACCAAACAAACAACTCTACACTAAAGATAAGCAGGGGGCTTTGCCACCCTGCACCCCCCATGTGGGGGGCTGTGCCCCCCACCCCCCCACTTTAATATTCTAACTCTGAGATCGCACAAACATACACACAAGGTAAACTCACACCCACACATTACAGCCCCTCACACACACACACTACAGTCACAACACACACTAAAGCCCCTCAAAAACACACTTACACACACATACTTACCTGAACCGCAACACAAGAAGCGCAAACTCAAAATCCCTTAACATCGGGATTTTTGAAGTTCGTGCTTCTGGTCTTTCAGTAATGTGGGGTTTCGGCTACATGGTCTTGAGCTTTTGAAATTCGAGATTTCAAAAGTTCGAGATTTAGTAGTGTTTCTGATGAGACATAATAAGTCAGTTATTGAACAAGCAGCCAATGTGATGCCAGTGGGTGGATTAAGTCTAGCTTGAACCCTGGGCAATTTTCAGCCCATGGACCCCCCAAACACTTTTTAGGACCATGCAAAAATGTACATGCTGTTGTTTAAGTTATATATATATTTTTTAAAGCACAATCTGAGTGTTTGTTTTCAATCTGTGTTGTCTTGCACATTTTTCCCGCAAAATATGAAAAAAATTTTGCTATCTGATGATAGAAAAAAATGCCCATTTCAGAAAATTTCAATGATAAAAACATTCAAACTATTGTCCTTATAATTCAAAAATGTTTCAGGTGGGGTTAGAATAATAGCTATTGTCTTTTCCTCCCAAATACAAGTACAGGGTTTGATTCTGGTTATTGTCTAAGCTTGTAATAGTCTTCAGACTGATAGCCTAGTATTTTCATAGGTTCATAGGATGATACTAGGCTATTGGCCTGGAGGGCCTTATAAGCCTAGCCAAGAATTTGGTCCGTGTTCCCTCAAAGTCAGCACCTGTTTCTCCTCTCCAGCAGAGACACAGGTGGGATCCCAGGAGTATATTTTCTGTTTCCCATCCAGTCATCCAGGTTCCTCTTAAAGAGGGCTAGAGAAGTACTCTGCTTGACATGGAGAGAGAGTTTATTCCACAAATGTGGGAGTCTTTGAGACACAAATCTATCTCATCAACAAGTTTTATTAATGTCACAGACCAGGTTAAGGGCTTGCGTCTGGGTTGCGCGAGTGGAATTTGACTTACGGATATGCAGAAACTCTATCAAGGCTGGGTCTGAGATGGCCTTGCATGCCAGACACAGGTCACCTCTGAGCAGTCTGTATGAGACTGAGTAGAGGGACAGGGCTTTTAGCCTATCTGTATAGAATAGATATTTGAGACCCTGGATTTTCCTGGTCAGGAACCTCTGTGGTCTTTCCAGCTGCTGCATGTGCTTGGCAAGGTACATGCCAAAGGGGGCATTGTAGTCGATAATGGATCTGATAAGGGAAGAGTACAGGGATGTTATGGCATCCTTGTTCCTGGATGAAATACCCTTAATTATGAGGGGGGCTATATAGAAAGCCTACTGTACAAGAGAGGCAACATGGTGTTCAAAAGTTGCTACCAACCTGGGTGCCCAAGTCCCTCACAACTGATTGCATGCTTAGTACATTGTTATTAATGTGATAAATAGTGGGGATACCATTTTCCACAAAGGGGATAATGATGCAGTTCTTGGCATTCAGTCTGAGGCCATGCTTCTGGCACCAGTCATTAGTATGGGTAACGCCCTCTTGGAGAATGTTCACATCTCTAGGGGAATTTAAGACAGTGTCCAGCTTGCCGTCATCTACAAACTTGGTCAACCACAGACCACTGGCTTTGGCTTGCACCTCAGAAATGTATATCCCAAACAGTGGATGCCACAAGCCTGATCCTTGGGGTACACTTCTCATTACAGGTCTACAACTAGAGGTGTTGACTGAGTTGGCTCTATCAGTGAGCCAGTTAGGTACCCATCTGGTAGCATATGGGTTGATGCCTAGCTGGGAGAATTTATCTATTATGCCCAAGTGAGGAATAGTGTCAAAGGCTTTGGGTAGATCAGGGTAGGTGGTGTGCACTGTCTTTCCTTCGTCCATGGCTTTGGTGACTATTTCAATGAAGTCGAACAAGTTTAACAGGCATGATCTCCCTTGGACAAAATCAAAACTGTGTGGGGTCAAGTGTTTGGAGGTTGCCAATATCCTTGCTTATAAGGTCCATGATAATGTGTTCCATGGCCTTGCAGATCAGGCTAGTTACGCTGATTGGTCTATAACTGCCTGGGTCAGTGGATGCTTCACCTTTGTATACCAGAATGACAGTGGTGGTCCTCCATTCAGATGGAATAAAGCCGGTGCTCAGGGTTTGGTTGAATAGGGTGCCTAATGGGGCTGAGAGATCATGCCTGAGTTCATGTAGGATACAGCCATGGATGTTATCAGGTCCCATGGAGACTGTATTTTTTGCCTTTGAGAGGGCATTAAAGACCTGCTCCCTGGTAATGAGGGGAGGGGGGCAGGTGCTGGGGATGTCTCGGTTTACTGATGGGAGGATGGGGGGTGAAGTTTTTATTGAATCTGTCTGCCAGCAGGTTGACTATATTTATGGTGTTTGTGTATGTGGTATAATTGACCACCAGTTCAGAGCAGATTTCTGTGTTACCTTTGAGATTGCAGACATATGTGAAGAAGGCCTTGTGATTGTCCTTAGTGGATGTGGCCAAATTGGACTCAAAGTTAGCCTTACAGGATTTCAACAGTGATCTTATTTGCTTGTTCAGACAAAGGAGAGATTGCTTCCAATTTGGCACCTGCTCCTTCTTGGTTTTGGACAGCAATTTTTTCCTTTTATTATAGAGTTTGCTTATTGCTGCTGTCCACCACACAGGTTTACTTCTCCTAGAAGAAGATGATTGTGTCCTGTCAAGTATTGCTGAGTCCATACAACTATGTAGTTGGTCATATAGCTTTTTTATTGTAGGCTTGGAGATTAGTGCTAGTTCCAACGGAAGAGACAGTGGCTGTGAAACTGCTTATACCTGCTCTGAGGAGATTGTAGTCAGCTTTGGAAAAGTTTTTTGTTTGACCCTGGCAAGGTACTGATGATAAAGAAATACTACATTATTTGTCATGCATGGCTAGACATAAATAGATCACAGTGGCCAATACCCTTGTACATTCACCTATAGATTACATATACTTTATCGACTCTCTGCACCTCAATTGTCAGATTGTGATAAAAAAGTAGCCATAGTAAAGTATCCCAGCTTCTTTAAGCAAACCATAGGAGTGAATCATTTTCTCCCATGGACAGATCTTGTATCTCGATATTATAGACAAATTGTTGATTATGTATATCTCAGCCATCTGAGGGAAATACTAATAGTAATATGAATGCAAATACTACTACTACTACTAATAATAATAATAATGGACGCTGTGATGTACCTCCTCTGGGCTAGTAATCAAGGAGCCTCAGTCTTCACCATTGATACTAGTGAGGGATGTTCACTTTGAACAAAACCAGGTACATAACAGTATTTCCAGATGCAGCTTTTTGCACCAAGCACAATGTTCCTTACAAGCACATAGGGAACACACTCCTGTCCTGGGGCTGGGTTTCCCTCTCTTTCACCAGGCCCCAAATAAGACTCCACACTGACCACAGCTGTACAGTTGAGTCCTCAGCTGAATGTTCCAAGCCAAGTCCTCTACCACCCTTTCTGCAAAGCCAGTGCTCTGTGTCTCTGCTCCAAGTAGCTTACATACACACTTTTTGAGATTTGATTTTCACATGCACACACACCTGGGAAAAGCTGGCACAGATTTACCAGATATGCCCCTTCTGCCCAGATTATAAGGTAGATACTGCCACCAGAACACTCATAAGCCAGCTATTCTAAGGCTCTTACAGGGGTACCCAATTATATTGACTAAAATTAATACTAATACAAATGGTAGTGTTTGACCAATGCAGCAAGGCTTTTAGGAGTGGCTACAGTGTCACCAAATAAATATAAGTACTCTCAAAATTTAAAATATTCTCTAAAAGACCAACCACAATGACACATTTAAATATATTTAATAAATAATAAAAGAACATGAAAATACTAAATATCTATTTACAATAAACACCACAGTTTCAAAAAGGAAATATTAAAAATAACAGTGATGGAAAAGTTCACATAGATACAGAAAAACAATACTTAACTAATCTTACTATATTTTCCTGACTGATGAAAGAAGTATTGTTCCCTAGTTCACTTACTAGAGCAAGGCAAGATGATGTAGGGGAGTGGTCCTTCTTTGTCAGGATTCAAAAACAGACCGCCCTGAGACTTCTGTCTCATCTAGTATTAAAATGTCATTTCAGTGCTGGATTACAGAATGACATCACATACATTTGGTCATCTTACTTCTGGTTCCCACACTACCCCCTTTACTAGAAACTGAACCAGAATCTAGCACATATGTGTCCTAATGCACATACATAGAGCTTTGCTGAGATGTGTTATAGCATCTGGAAGCTATAAAACCATTTCAAAAACTTCTCTCCTTCCAGGTTAGCAACTAGTTCACCCCTAAGGACAATACAGTTGGATTTCTAGTCCTGGTTTTCAAAGACATTTTGTCTCTGGCTGCAATCAGAACAGTAAAATACAATCTTTATGGACTAAACTAGGGAATTCAATTTCAGACTATTTTTTCAAAGTTAGCTGGACTGAGATTAACCTCTTCTCTTCCAGTATCATCTATTACAATATTTTCATGTAAACAGTTACAATGCAGTCTGACATACAGGTGCATTTCTTTTCTGTCTAGCAGCACCCACTGTTGGTAGATTTTTAACACAATTAACTTTACAAATATATTTTCAACACAAGCACTGGCACAAATCAGTTTGATATACAAATGACATATAATTCTTTACAAAACTACAGCTAGCTATGCTGGCATATGTTACTCATCCACTACCCCCACTTCTCCTGGCATAGCTGGCAATACCTCACATCATCACAGCCACAGTAGACTATTTCAAGTTGGTTTCACACAAGCACATACTAGCTTCTTAATTAAGTATCCTAGCTTACTGCACAAAGTTGCATATTAGTTCTGCAAGATCAGGTTAGTGACTGTTTAAATGAATAATGGGTAGCTTACTTTAATCTACACACAGCACCCATCACTACCAAGCATTTATAGCCACTTTGTTGACAGCCAACTGTGTATACCTCAAATGTTTGTGATAAAAAGTAGTGACCACAGTAATGTATTTCAGCTTTCTTTCACGCAAATTGTAGCCACAGTAAAGTACTCTGCATTGCTTCACACAAATCACATTAGTCCTGTAAAGACAGAATGATGAGCAGCTAGCAGCATTCTGGCATTTTCAGCCACAGGCAAAAATTGTAGCTACTTTGTTGCCAGCATTATTCCTTAAATGTCCATACTCCTGACCAATTGCAATAGAATAATTAAAATATAAGATCCACTATAGAAATGAACTTCAAGTAACTGCATTTGTGTGAAACGTCTTTGAAGGACTGTTGTTAAAGTTTGAGTACTTTGTTATGTTTCTCATTCAACATTAGCCCTACAAAGCTATAACTGTCTACTACACACATCTGGTTTCCAGTCACCACTAAAAAAGATAAACTGACTTTATGCCACCTCCAGCTGCTGCTTTTTTGGACCATGAATCATGACCATCCATTTTACCATATATTTAACATTTGAGGGATGGCAAACAGCAGAAAGTCCACAAACTGATTGGACAGGTGCACAATACCTCTCTCATAGAGATCCACAGCTCCCACAGCTGCAGCTAATTTGAATAGGTACCATGGCCATTAATTTATTTTTAAAGCAAAGAAATACCACTGTTGCATTTCTTTACTTTGGATAAATACATGTGCACACCCTCCATACACACATTAATAAAGAAAGAAATAAATGTACAACACCCAAGAAGCTGTGAGCCCCGAGCATCTGATGAAATTACCCGTATTATAATCTACCACTTTGAGATGGACAATACCATGAATAAGGAAAGTGGTGATGTAAAGTATAATGGAGTTGGCTCTGGATCCAGTACGTTTCAGTGTATTTATTTTAGTCATTATTTATTTATTTATTTACATTTGATTATTGGGAAAATCTCACTGGATAGAAATCCATTTTTAGTGGAGGCCCTGGGAGAAAAGCTGCAAATTATTACAAAACATTTTACAGTCTTCAAAAATAAAACAAAAACATCTGTAGTTTAAATAATTATAACAAATTAGACATAATGTAAAAACATTGGTTTAGAATTGATACAAGTTATATGACGATCATTTAATATTTAAAGAAATTTTAAACAGTTTGTAGAGACATTAGAGGTAAGTTAGTCTAATACAAACAGGAATTGCAATATGAAGTGAGGGAAAAACAGGCTTATGATATATTTAGAGAGAAAATCAGGGAAGAGAGTGTGATAGGGGAGAGAAAGGAGGTATAAGGAATAAAAAGGTACTCATTCACATTTAGGGATATAGTTTAGTTTATCCTGGTTTTGAGCAAGAACAGAGAGAGATTTTAGCCAGGAAGTCTTTCAGAATGGTTTTGAAAGATGAGAGGGAGGGAGGCATATCTGACAAAAAGTGAACAAGCTCATAGTCCACTCAGAGTGGAAGCTGCAATTGTAGGGGAAAGGAAAGAACAGTATATGGTAAGATGTGAAAAGGCTAACTGAGGAGGCAGAGAGGTAGCCACTGAGGTCAGTGCAAGTAAATGCAAAGTACTGCACCTAGATAACAGCAGCTCTGGTGTGAAGTATATGATGGGGAGACTGGAACTAAAGGTAACAGAGCAGAATAAGTATCTGGGAGCATTGTTCACAGGTGGACTGGACCACCAGAAGCAGAAAGAGAGGGAAGTGGCATTAACTAGCAAAATGCTAGGTGTGTGTATGTTCAACAAGATAGACTCCAGAAACAATGATGCAATGCTCCACTCTACTGAGCCCTGGACAAGCTACACCTTCAGCACTGTGCACTAGAGGCCATATATGGAGAGAGAGAGAGAGAGAGAGAGAGAGAGAGAGAGAGAGATTATGCTGCTGAAGATACTAAGGAGGAAAGTCCACTAGAAGTATATGTGGGATGGAGATAATGTATATGACCAGAGACTGCAGGCACTGGAAGTCTTAGCACTAGACACGAGAATAAATGGGGCATTGTATGGCTGCAGAAGATCATGTTAGGGAAATTCGAACACAACATCTTGAACAGGAAGGAGAAAGGGAAAGAGGGGACAAAAGCTGATGGTTGCAGGAGCCAGCTTCTCCCTGGATCTGCCAAAAGTACTTCTTAGTGAAGAAGTCTGTGTACCCACAGAATGGACACCAGAACGAATAGTCAGCGGATCCATGGAGACCTTTAAGAAGATATAGGATGGTGGGGAAGTGGGGAAGAGAAGACAGTGAAAATATAGAAGACAGATTATAGAACATTACATATTTGATAGGCTTATTGACTCACTCCACTGTCAAATATATGTAATGTACTATAAAGGCAAAAGCTTAGGATATTCAGGCTACATCTTGGCAGGCCTTTAAAATATGTTCATTGCCAGCAATCACCTCAGTGCCCAACCCTGTCTGCAGACATTCTGGCCTTCCTTTGGTGCTCTATAATTTCATGATTTTGTATTTGTCACACAGCCAACATGTACAGTGCTTTGGTGTCCAACCTTTCCCAGTATGTTTTTTCACATTTGTTTTGATTGGGTTATACTTGATGTTTCTAATAATGTTATAATTGTGGTCTTATGTGCACATATGGTGTTATGAGTCCCTGCTGAACAGCTGCTATGGTGGAACTGTAGATGATGATTAACAGGTTGCAGTCTGTTACTTGCATTAATTATAAGAAAAGACTCCAGACGTATGTCTTTTTTTGTTGTGTTACTCTGCAGTTTTGTACAAATGATGTGCTGTCTTTGAATTATTCTTCAGTAATTAAACATGCATCAAAAGCATAAGTCTATCTGCATGCTCCACCCTTGTGCATTTGCTTGCTTTCATACCTGTATTTCTGCATCTTTGACATTTGTCTTTGAACTGTACACTACCCTGGCATATTGCTGTTTATGACTCTCACACATTATCTGGTAAGGTCAAAGTATGAAATACTGTTCAGCAATATCTCATTGTTGGGATAGGGACTGTGGGTTATATAAAAGTAAAATAGTCATCTCCATTACATTTCTGTGAGATTCTTTCACAAAGAAAATACTTAGCTGATACCAAGTATTTTGTATCCGTGGTGGTTGTTACCTCACAGCAAGAGGTTCTCCTGTTCAATTCTCTGCTGGAGTGCATTCTTTGTGGAGTTTGCATGTCCTCCCCACAGTCCAGTGGCCTCCAAAAGACATGCGTGAATGGGCGTGCCTTTGCTGAAGGTTGGGCATCGGGCTGGCAACTCAACACCATAAAAATCGACTGCCAGTCATTAGCGGACCAGAGTTCAGCTGCGGCGACCCCTAACCGGGAAAAGCCAAAAAGACAAACAACTTAAGTAAATAACCAGAATGTTTTCGGAAGACACTGTTCAAGTTAGGATACTCTTCCAAAAAACTCATGGCCATGAGATCTGTAAGAGCACATATTTTTAGAAACAGGTACTGTCTTTCAATTTGTTGTTCTTGTTCAAAACTAACTTAATGAGATATTTTCCTCCTTTTATGTACAATGAAGTGATTTAGGAGGGTATCATCTCTGACCAATCTAAACAAAAAGTGTTACGAGCATATCAACAAAGGTATGTTCTTACTGCTGGAAAGAGACATGCACAAGTTCACAGTGAAACAATGGTAAAACACTGAACATACTGGAGTTCCATCAACAGGTATCCATAATGTAAACAGGAGAAGATAAGGATATATTATGTCTGCCAGAATGAATGCAACTATCACACCTCAGATGTACCTTCCTCCAACTGCCACCAAACCAGTATATTCTCCTTCTACTGACCCTCCTAACCTAGTTCCTCAAAAACCCTCAGTCTTTTTACACCCCCACCATTTACTTAGGAAGCTTATTCTTCCTATCACACACACTTTCCATGAAAATTATTTCACTATATCTAGTCTAAAATGAGAGCTTTCAACTTGAAAACCCTGACCTCTAATCTCTCTCTTTGCCACAGATATATATTATGTCATAATAGGTTCATAGATTCATAGATGTTTACTAGGATAATGACCACAAGGGCTTTTTTAAGCCTAGCCATGCATCCCTAGTCTCTGACAAATTCTGCTGCCCTTGATAAGTGTAAGCAGGGGCTTGGGGGATGAAGCATTTACAAGCAGGGGCCTGGGAGATGAACCATTTAAATTTTACATGTGTCTGTGAGAGACATAGGTGCCAAGCCAGGGATGAATTTTCTGTTCTCCGTCCAGTTGTCCATGTTACACTTGAATTGGATTAGGAGGAAGTCTGCTTCTCATTGATGGGGAGACTATTCCAGAGATGGGGTAGTCTCTGGGATATATACCTGTCTCTCCAGCAGGTCTTATTTATATCTTAGGAAGGTTTAAGTCATTAGAATGGGTAATTCTGGTGCTGTTTGTTTTGTGGATATGCAAGAGATCCATCAAAGTGGGGTCTGAGAATGCCCTGTATGCCAGGCATAGATCTACACTCAACAGCTTGTAGGAGACAGAATACAGGGATTGGGCCTTGAGGCAGTCTGCACAGGACATGTTACATATTATTTTAGTGAAGAATACCTGTGGATGTTGCAGTTGTTGGATGTGCCTTTTTAGGTACATACCAAAGGGGGCATTGTTCTCCATGATAGGAGTAATGAATGCTGAAGACAGTGGAACAATGACTTCTCTGGACCTAGATGCAATACTTTTGTTTTTAAGTTGTGCAACATAGAATGATTTCCTCACTACTGTAGACATGTGATGGTCAAATGCTAGATTACTGTCTATGTGCATCCCGAAGGCCATGACTATTGGGTCAGCTCTAAGGAATGTTGTCAATATGATAGTTTCCAGGGGTGGATGACTTTCCTAAGGATACTATTATGCATTTCCTGATATTTAGTTTTAGTCCATGGCTCTGACCCCAGTTGTTTGTCTGTATCAGCCCTTCCTGGCGAACATTTATGTCCGTGTTGGATTCAATAACCACTCCTAATTTGTAGTCATCTGCAAATTTAGTCAGCCAGAGACCATTGGCATTGGCCTTGACTTCAGAGAAGTAAATGCTAAAAAGGAGCAGTCCAAGGACCTTTCCCTGAGGGACTCCACTTGTGACTGGCCACTTTGTAGAGGTGGACTCCCCATGTAGTGGTGGATTCTGTTTTTGACCTGTATCATATTCCTCATGTAGTTTCATTTAAAGTAAAAACTGAATGGGAAGCCTCAAATTTACCCCTGTTCTATCTTGTCTTGCTTTCTATCTTGTCTTGCTGTCCTTGAAGCTAGTGAGAACTTCTGAATAGAGTTTTTAGCTAGGCTTGAAATGGTCTGCAGACTGTTTGGTTAGTACTTACCTATGAACCTAAACAACCCCATGACTTCCATCATTCCTAATACTGTATAGTTCTCTGAGTAATTATTACCCTTGATACCCTTCTCTGTACTCTCTATCTACTCAGATGTCCTCTCTCTCTCTCTCTCTCTCTCTCTCTCTGTCTACATTCAGCCCATAAAACTGTAAATAATACTGAACTAATTCAACAGCCCACCTAACAAATGTCCTATAAAATGGCAGCAGCACTTACCCGTCCCTAAAACAAACCCCCCTCAAAATATATTCAGTGCATACAGTCTATTTTCCTCTGGCACTTAAGGTAGCCATCTTTTGTTGTGGGCAAAACCAAACCAAGGCTACAGGCCTTGCTCCTTCCCTAGCCCTTCCCATCTACTCCCCTCTCCCCACACACTTTTTTTCCATTTCATGACATCATAGCAACATTGTGGGAGGAGAGATGTCGTCTTTTCCTGTTTTGCAATGCCTTTTATAAAAAAGTACACTGAATGTGCCAATTACTAAAGTTCGATAGTCTGCTTGTTTTTTTAAACAGAATAGCTGAGTTTTTATAGTGTTTTATGGACTACCAGACAATCAGTTTGATTTTCAGATAGTCCAGGAAAAAAAACAGATAGGTGGCAAACATATCAGTACCGTTCTTTTACACTGCATTTGAAAGGACATGGGCTGTGAAAACAACAGCCCTAAGTCTTTGTCTATATCACTGACAGCTCATTTAACTCTTTAGTGAAGTCAGAAGTCAGGAGCCAAAAGTACAAAAGGCTAGGACAATGTCAGTGATAATGCCAGATATAACCATAATGGAGTCATATGTCTTTTTCCTATAAGTAAAGTGATTTATCTGTTATCTGATCCTTCTGTCCTAAAGAATTCCTTATATATTGTTTTCTACATAATTTTTCTAGAATTTAGGACAGATGTACAGCTTCATCATATTTTCTTTAATGGTAGGGTGCCTTTGAGTGATTAGTTTTTACATACCAGATACTTTTAGGGTTGCCACCTTTACATCCTTCCACTTCCAGGCAAATAAGCCTCCTTCCCATATAACAAAAACACATCTTTTTGTGTCAGGGTAGCCACACCACTTATTGCAAGCCATGCCCAGACACACCAATTTTTAAAAGAAATAATTGGCTGTATAGATAGCCTAAGATAACTTAGAGCCCTGGGCAAAGTGCTACAGGGCATTCTCTGTTCCACTTTCCACTCTCACACACCACAGTGCTGCCAATTTCCTTCCATCTTTGTCTCCTTATATTACCCCAGTTATTCTCATTTTGTTTTCTTACTTCTTGTCTTAGTTGTCAGCTTTTTCCTACATCCTTTCAATACATCCTAACTGTGAAAACTGTACTGTAGTAGCTATGTAGGAAATAATTTAATTTAAGACTGGGGTCAGGAGGCTGCTAACCTCCTTATCAGGTATGGGATTCTAAATGTTCTACAGTGCATTTTAAAGTTTTTTTTTTAATAACCTTTGCTTCAATGATAGCCTGATCAAAACATTATGATATAGGAATGAAACTGCCTAATTCTTTTCTTACAAGAAAGAAATTAATTATGTCCAAGGCTTAATTTTCAAGGCTGATGACACAGCAGTTACCAATAAACTGTACAGTAGTTACCCATAAGCTGAGAAGAAAATGCTTGTTAGGGCACATACATCATATTTGTGATGACTGCCTTCCTCCCTACCCAAAATAGTTAATTGCTTTCTATGCACCCATCTAGTGTTAAATTGGAATTTAAGTGAAATGACAAATGGCCGTGCTGGTAAATTTCAAGTTGTCATACATCTATACAACATACCTTTTCATCCCAAACCACAAAAGACAAACACTGTCTTGTGCCCCTTTGAAGTAAACCTAGGATTGGAGTATAATAACAAACAGAGAACTCCAGCATATTTCAACCTATTGCTGTCAGCTGTACATATTGCATCATGTCTAATTTATCTTACCCCTAGAAGATTTCCACCTGTATATACATCTAATTTAAATTGTGAAGCAAATGAAAAAAAAAAGAGAGTAATTAATTCAAACATGTTGCTCCTACACAAAATTCTGGCTTTAGACAAGCTATAGTGATCTTCTGTGCACACCTCCAAAGTGTGATTTTGAGGAAAGTTAAAGAAATAATGGCCACACTATCCACAGCTAATATACAAGTTATGGTGATCTTCTGTGCACACCTCTGAAGTTTGACTGTGCACACCTCTGAAGTTTGACTGTGAGGGAAAGTAAAGAAATAATGCCTACAACTTTAGCTTTATACACAGGTCAGGTCTAATTTTATCAACCAATGGAGAATTTGTGGATACCAATTACTAAACAGTTGAAGGATTTTATCTGGGAGGGGAGAGAGCAAAAGTGAAGTGGGATACATTAAGCCTTCCACTAGAACAAGGGATTATCTTCTCTGAAGGGGTATGTCAAAGCTACACAGTTAAGACTATACAAGGCACAAGCATAAACCTATAATTCAAAGTGGAAAGGGATGATGATGAAACAGGGAGAAGCTCAAGAAATAAGGAGAGACTGAGATTATGGCTGCAGATCTTTAAGGAGAATAACAATAACCATAGACAATATTGTATTTATAAATTAGCAAAAATAGTCTAAGAACTAAGAAAACACGGAAATGGAGAAATGAGATTCTGCTAATAGGGATGACTGCAATTAGGATACAGACAATAGGCAAGAGAGGTTTGGAATTTACTGTAGAAAACTTGTTAAAGAACCAAGGTATTGGGAGCAAATAATAAGAGAGGGAAAGATAATAGAATGGGAAGAGGCCAATAATTTATTTGGACTGCAAGATAGAGATTACCTTCCTTATCAAGGATGGATATCAGAGTATAGGAAAAGAGAAAGAAATAGTGGGATTTAAAGAAAAAGGCCAGAACTTGTAGACTTTTTACTAGAATCTAGAACAGTAACTGCTGTTAAAAAAAGGAATAATTACTAGACCATACAAAATATTGCATGATAACAAAAAGAATAAGTCAGAGGAGGTTAGAAAGGACTGGAAAAAAGAGAGTGGATAAGTAATTCACAAAAAACAATGGGGGATATGTGTATGTCTCTTAGCTATAAAATAAAGTCTAGAAGATTTAGGATCTTTGCTTATACATTGCAATTTTGGATGCAGATCCTTAAGGAGAATAACAATAACCATACAGAATATTATATTCATAAAGTAGCAGAAAGTATTCTAAGAACTAAGCCAAGACGGGAGTGGAGAAAGGAGATTCGGCAATAAGGACGACTGCAATTAGGGGTACAGAGAATAGGCAAGAGTTGCTTGGAATTTACTTTAGAAAACTGACAAAGTAACCAAGGTATTGGGAACAAATAATTAGAAAGAGAAAAGTAGTAGAATGAGAAGAGGCAGATAATTCATTTGGACTGTAGGATGGAGACTGCCTTCCCTATCAATGACTAATATCAGAATATAGGCAAAGAGAAAGGAAGAAGAGGACCCTAAATGAAAGACCAGCACTGGGAGAGTTTTTAGTAGAATCTAGAAAAGAAGCTGCTAAGGTTTAAAGAAAGGCAGGAATTTAATGAGCTATGTAATATTTGACTGTCAACAACTGTATAGAAGATTATAAGGGATGTATAATGTTTGCAAATTAAAATATCTCAAAATGTTTTGTATTAATTTATATAGATCTATGACTGCTTATATTATAAGTGATAATTGAGTAAAGATGTTTATTGTTAATAAAAAAGTTTTTGGCATGCTGGTAGAAATATTTAATTCTTCCCTTTGGCAGTCACCCTTTAATAGTTCAACTATGTGAATCTTGAGCTTGTCTGGGTCTGAATTATTTTGTAAGTCTTTTAGAAACAGACGTCACTTTTTCACATTCATTTATTTGACCATTTTTCAGAAATGCAGATACTATACGAGCAATGTGCAAATTTCTAAAAAGGACAGTACACCAGATTCCAAAAGTCTTCTGGGTGGAGAAACGTTCCCACCTGAGTAAGTTACTTCATACCCATTTCCATCTTAAGGTCTTAACAGTCAAATTTTTCCACTGTAGCCAAATGGAACCTTGTGCACTCCAAATTTCCAGAGTTACAGGGTGGGGAAACATAAGCCATATGAGGTAGTTAACAAAGGTAGAACCATGGAAGTGGTTGGTTGTCTTGAAACTGTAGCTGTACCAGACTATAAGGGCATATATCCTGCCATGATAAGAGGGGCACTGCAACAGGCATAATTATTGTTAATACTGCAGTTGTTAGAGAACAGTATTGCTTACTAAGGCATCCCACTCCAGACAGAACTGTCTCCAGGTGCCATTGGTCAAGGCTCATTTGGACTGGGAAGAAAGATGGGGAGACAAGCAGGAGGCAGTGTTTGATGATATCCAGGCAAAGGTTCTAATATGTAATGACTCCAATAACAGAGTACCTTGCGTAGATGCAATTACACAAAGACTGGCATAGAGACAATCACATACAGAAAGTAGCATTAAGGAGACTGTGTATGTGTCCAAACCTCCAACACTTGTTATGGCTTTTTCAGAAGAAAAAGCTAAGTAGTAGCAGGAGACCTAAACCTGAGAAGTGGCTGAGAGAACTTACTGGACTTTCTAAGGGCATAATTACTTCAGATGAAAATTGTTTGGTAGTAGCAAATCAACATATGAAACACATATTTGGAAAGTACTAGACTTTCATTAGAAGGGGAATAGGGAAGGCTCATAAAGAGCAATTTAAGTGCTGCACAGCTTTCAGATCCCATTTTAAAGGACTTTGGGGAGGTAATCATAGATGGCCCTGACTCTTAAGTACATGTTGCATGTTGGAACAAGAGTCACTGTGTGGAGTATGGGTTCTTGAGATATAGCTAAAGGTAAAAGTAATACAGCAGTGGGTAGTCCCAAAGTGTTGGCCACTTCTTACTATAGACCATGATATCCCATTTTGGTTCATTTAAGCATAAAGCCTACAGTTATGAGGTGTGTGAAGAATTATTTTTGACCAAACCCTACAAAATACATTAAAGTGTGCCACAAAGCTGCAAGTAGTTTTAGAAGGTTAGTAAGCTATTTTGTGTTACTGAGGAACCATTTCAGGGATTTACTATGGATATCATGTGGCTTCTTATTATCCAAAGCACCACAGGTAAGAAGTGTGTCCTGTACTGAGGCAGAAAAGGCTATGAATGCTCTGTTAGACATATTCAAAAGCATAGTTTTTTCTTGGGATTAATGATATCAGCTGACTTTTTTGTTAAAGTATTATGAGATAAAGCAGTTGAAAAGCACCCCTACCATCATCAAACAAGTGGTTTTGAGGAGAGGTTGAACTCTGTTCCTATGACTATGAGATCAGTCGCAGAACAGTTTAAACAGAAATGGACAAGTACCTAGCCTATCTCTTCTTTGCATTCAAGAAGATGCTCCAGGAATCCACCAAGTTTTCGCCATTACAGTTACTTTATGGTCACATGGTGAGAGAACCTCTATAATTAAGTTGTGATGAATAGGAGGGTACATGTGATTACTTCAAAAGGTCTGTTATAGACTAGGTACTAAATTTCAGGATTAAGCTTGAGGATGTCATTGGGCTGGCACAGCAGCACCTAGTGTAACAGCAACAACAAGTGTGGAATGATGGGACAAAGAAATCCCATGAATATCCATCATGGAAAAAGATAATGGTGCTTTTTCCCATTCACCAGAATGAGCTATAGGCAACATGGAAGGTGCATTTCATAGTGGTGAAAAGGTAAATCATGTTGTACATGTGATGAAGTTGAAAAAGTTGAAAGTAGATTTACAAACTCTACCATAGGGTTTTAATGAGTCCTTACCAAGATAGAGAGATTCTAGTACTTAGCATATATAGTGTGTTAGAGGAATCTGAGGGACATTTAGTTATAGATCTACTTATGCAGAATATAATTCTGACAGTGTATAATGTGATATTGTTACTCAGGCTGTACACTACAGAGAACAGCTCTGAGTGTGGCAGCATATTCACTGTTAAATCAGGATGTACCCACTTGTAGAGCACCATGTAGATACACGCACTTAGTGGCCAAGCAAACATGCTTCATATAGAGTGCTTGGCAGTGGTGGCTGGTGATATCAAAGGAAGGGGTTAGGAGTTGCAGGAAGCAAATAAATGAGTGGGACTTTATGACAGCAGGTCAATGACCATTACCTGTGATCAGACAACAAATGAGTCATTCACATTCATCTACTGACTGCCACAGTAAGTACCCACTCATTATAGCCACTGTACTGAATATATACCCCTCAAATATCTAACTGCAATCATGTAACACACAGCCCTAGACAAAGGACTCCACATGAGCCCCTGTTGCACACAAGTCCCATGCACCTCCCCAGTGTCTCTCTCTTATCACTCCATTATCCCCTCCCCCATATAGTTTACTTATTTCCTGTTTTTTTCAGATTTTGTCTTACTATTTAGCTCCTTCTCATGCTTATAAACATAGTCTATCAGGCCAAGACTCCACTATAATACATTTGAAAGAAGTGAGTAAATTCCCAGAAGTCATAGGTTTCTCGATGATCCAAGGTACATCATGCAGCCTTTTTTTTACTATTGACGGCCAGAACAAAAAAGCAAAAAAATCATGAGTAAGGAAAGAAATTTAGTCTCATATTTTATTTCCTTTCAGGGAAAATCATTTTTGACTAAAGCCTAGTGTTCAATACCAAGAAAAGAGCAGTTCCCCAATAATCTGGGTAGACCATTCTTTCAAGGATGTTAATATTTTGGGGAATAGTGCAGTGCCTGCCTTCCTACCCCTCCAAAAATAGTTACCTTTTGTGTACTCCTCTTCTGTTAGATTGCAATGAAAGGAAAATCACAGATGGGCAGAGGCATACATTATACAGCTGAGGTTTTGGGTTGAAGAAACCAAAGCACATGGATAAAATCCACACAGAGACGGAAAGTACATGCAGACTCCACACAGAGGGCATCGCAACCTAAAAACTAGGTTTGGTTTGCATTAGCATGCATTTTCAGAAAGTTAAGTATGAAACTCAAATGTCTGTCTATAGTAATTGCAGCTCTTACTGATTTTCCTTAAAACTATGGATTTTACAAGAACACAAACTGAAATATGAGGCCAAAATCGCCTATGCCCAATCGAGGGTGGCACAGTGGCTGAGTGGGTAGCATTGTTGCCTCACAGCAAGAGGTTCCCTGTGTTCAGTTCTTGGCTGGGCGCCTTCTGTGTGGAGTCTGCATGTCCTCCCTGTATTTATGTGGCTTTCATCCCACATTCCAAAGTCATGCAGTAGGTGGCTTGGCCATGATAAATTGGCCATAGGTGTGAGTATGGTGTGCCTGAACCCATATGTGGACATGGGAGGAGGGCTGGGTGCTGGGCTAGTAACCTGACCCTGTAAAAACTGTAACTGCTATGAAATTATGAGTGCTAGAGGGTGCTTGTTGCCTGATGTGTTGAATAGAATGGAAAAAGTATGAAAGAGAGATTCCCAATCTAAATATTCCTACTTCTTTACTCAAGAAATCTGGACAAAGTCAACAGTAATCGATGTACAAAGACCTAAAATCAGAGACAATTTTTAAACGCAGTCATTATTATTCAATTTAAAGGTCAATAGTGGAAGAGGTTTTTGTCAACATGAACTTTCTGAGCATTAGGAAGTATGAAGCTGTAACAGCTGGCTTTATTGAGTGACATTAATTCTCAGTCATTTACCAGAAATACATGAGCGAGAGCACACACACACACACACACACACACACACACACACACACACACACACACACACACACAAAGACACATAATCACACAGACACACACACACACATGCCACATGCACACACAAAGACACATAGTCACACAGACACACACACACACAAACACAATTACCTAAATCAAATACTTGCCTTCCTACATGCTGGCTTACTAACCACAAACAAAAAATTATTCCCACACTCCTGCACAGGCTACGTACACTAAGCCTTTCTTTTTCTTTTAGTCTCAGGCTGTGTCAGTCACCTGAAACATATTACTTTAATGTGAGGCCAACACATCTGTTGTATATGAAGTCATGTTGACTGTTGAACTGTATTAGTTTATAGAAGCATTACCTGATCCTTTGGGTGGGTGAAGAATACTATATGGAGATGTGAAGGCAAGGGCAGTGCATACCTTTTTTGATAACAAAGAAAAGCTAACAGATGTCATTTAACATCAGCATCACTATTAAAACTGAAAAAATATGTACTTTTACAAGTGGGGACATCTATGGCTGCATGGATATGCCAGTAACTGTCAGCTGTCATACTTTGCATCTCTTTGCAGATATGTTCTGGGCTGTAGGAAGATGTGTTATGTTATATTTAGGAAGTTGCAATGTGTTATTTCTTCTTTAATTTTTGGGTTCCTCACTTCACATTGCCATCAAGCCTCACTCTCAGAACCATTCATTCATCTTCAGTGTGAGATCCAGGCCCATTAATTTTCATTTAGGGTAGAAAAATGAAGCCCTTCAGGGTAAGAGGTCAGCAAACCTATGTATTCCAAATCAAGGCGAACTCTGTTGTATTCAAAGGCAAGAACATCGAGTTGAATGTCAACAGGAGGCCTTCAAATGCTGTGAGGTGTTTTTTGTAGTTGCTGTTGTTGTTACTTTTGTTTTAAGTGCTTAACTCCCTCCTCTTATAGCTGTGACTTCTCAGTACCTTCTCCAGAGGGTGCTTGTGAGCTACTATGGATACCAAGTCACACTGTGGCTATCACCTTGGCCCATACATGCTGCATGCTATATTTTCATACTCCTACAGGTGTCAGCAATGTAATGGACCACATCACTACTTTCCCCTTTTCATGGTCTCAATAATGCATCACCTATTTACTCCTACCCGACCTCACCTGCCTCAATTGTCTGAGCTGCAAATGAGGGTCTCACTCTGGACTCTAAATGACCTAGCTACTCTAGCACAGAGTGGGGGGTTATGCTCAGTCTGACTTCTTCAAAGCAAGAATATCTAGCAGTATACCTTAGTTGTAGACTTTGGTTAAGGGGAAAATCAGACTCAGCTAGGGAAAGAGAATGTTTGAGAATAATGTGAGCTTTCACAATGTGCCATTATTTCCTGTATGGAGGGAAATTTACATTGGTGATAGAGCATAATCCCTTAATGTGGTTACACAGAGTAACTGCAAAAATGGTAAGCTTCCCAGATAGAGTTTGGGATTACAGTCCCATAATACGGCCATTCATCACAGGTACTGTATTAATAATTCAAGTGTAGACAGAGGCAGCTTTCTCAGTATGGAACAGGGTAGTGTGACTTCTGAGATAGATTCTCTGATCGTCAAGCTTCATTTCTTTCAACGCCAAGATATCACCAATAAGTGAACAAAGAACTCCGTGCTTTTCTTAAAAGTAGAACAATTTATTCCATAAATAACAAAGGAACGTTAAGCGCTTTCACCCACCACAATGTGGGCTTCTTCAGAACATTGTAATTAAAAATGCTGGAGCTTAAATTTAAAAGTTGGCACCAGACTTTTTTTTCTTTAAAGCTACATACACATGCAAATCCTGCTACAGTGCCAGTATTATATAAATTGTAACATGGCAACCAAAATTATTTGTTTACATATTCGTGCTGTTTTAAGTACATCTTGTTTTTAGCAGTGATTCAATTCATTTTATTAATACATTAATTAGAGTATCAATTGTGTATATATTCACATGGTAATTTGTAATAATTATAAGAGAGGAAATGCAAAGTAGTAATATTTATGTAACTTAGTATATATTGAGTTCACAGAGTGTTAATATAGAGCATATACAAGTGGTTACACTGCTATGATAGTGTAGCAGGATTTGCATGTGCATGTGTATGTAGCTGTATACCTATGGTACCTACTGTTAGTTATATAAAGAAGGATGGATAATAAAGGGCCAGACACTGAAGCAGTAAAAGATATAAGGGCACCATGCATGAGGATTGCACAGCACTATTGGAGATGATAATAAATAAAATGGATCAATATTCTTTGTAAATTGAAATCATGAAGACCAAATGGCCAAAAAAGCAGACTTACATATATTAAGTCTGAGAGGGCCATTTCCAGGAATATTCCTTTGTCTATAAGGTTTTGTGATGTCAGAGTTGGCACATATACGTTTGGTGGGTGTAACAAACAATGCAGTGATGCAGGAGGCTTCCCCCTGCAAAAATGAAGTTTAAAGGAAAAGAGTGTGATTTGAGATTCACATTTGTCCTGGATTTTCAGTCTTTTTTTTTTTTTCAGTGTGTTGGCACTTGCCATTTTGAGTGCTGACATTCATTAGTGAAACAATTCCTGGACTTTATAAATACAAACACCATAGACCAGTTAATAAATACACACACTAGGGGTGCAAATGTACTATATGTGTTACAAACATGTGATAATAATGCACCCCCCTCCCAAAGTAGTGTCCTCTCTCTGGTAAGGTCAGACTGTAAACCCACCTCCTTTGAAATAAAAATCAATACTGTATCTCCAGCAAACTCTTTAGTTATTAGGAACTACTACAAGGCAAACTACCTATTAATAAGTGATAATCTGTCAGAATTACAAGCCACTCCAAACCCTGAGAACACAACAGCCTATGTAAAACTTTTCACTGAAACCCTGCTCAGTAATGTAAACATTTGCACAGAGGCAGCTGTGCCCACCAGAAGTAAACCTAAAATAAACTCAAAAAACAAACCACCCTGGAGGAATCAAAACATGGCAGAGGCATAGTAATGCGGGGACAGAGGATGCGGTTGGCTCCGGGTACAAACAATAAGGGGGTGCAGCCTTGTCATGTAATCCCAAAACAGATCCTTTAAGGAAGGGCTTTCTTGTTTAAGAATGCCCGCTGCATATGCACATCGCTGACATACACACCTGATTGCTTACTTATTCCATGTGGAGAATTTAAATACAAATTGGACTAAGTGTGCATATGCGTGTGCATGTATGTTTGTAAAATACCGTAGTTAGGGATGGTAAGTTTCTTACTTTTCTGAGGCTCAAGCCCTGTTCCTTGCTTACAGCTAATAAGATCTGGATTCATCTACACCAACTACCAAACGGCGTTTGTGCAGTTTTTAGAAATGTTGTACTTCAGTGCATTTTCAAGGAAGTCTGAGCTTCAAGGGAAGAGATGTTTATTGCTGCTCATACTGTCTATTTTCAATGTGCAACTTCTTTGCTTAGCAAATGGTCAGAACACAACAGGTAGCATACTTGCTTTGGGTGCAGAAAGCAGTAGGTTCTACTCCCACAACATGTACATAGATTGCTGATACTGTGTTGTACTTTAAGGGGAGAGGTGAGTGTGCTACAGTCAGGAGTTTGACCTCCTTTGCATGAAATCTCTAGTAACTATGAAATTGTTTTCGTTTAGCCATCCATTCCTTATTGCAATATTACCAGCATACCATTTTTTATGTAATATTGACAATTTATTCTTCAAGGCAGCAGGCAGTGGATTTCTAGATGAAATACTGAAATACAAAGTGGTTTGCTAGCAGAAACTTCATTACTTGCAGATCTTTAATGTGGAATTATTCAGATGACTTTTACTTCTACAAAGACTGTACATATTGACTGATATTTGGTGGATTTTAATGAGAGAAGTTTGAGTGGCCTTTTATGTTGAAATGTTTTGAAATGGGCAGTTGTGTCATTATTGGGTCATATGTTTTGTTTCATTGCTTAATAGAAAAATGTTCAAAACTGCAAATTTAAAACACTCTAAAATGTGGTGCTGTAAGGAATATCATTTAATACAATCAGGAAGGTGAATCAAAGAACACATGTATGTATGTCTGGTCCTAAAATTTGTGTAAGGGGCTTATGGTTTGAAAACAGTCTAAAGATAAACTTTATCTGCCTCTGGTAAGATGCATTTTCTTTGAATGTGGGTTTCAATGCTGTTTCAATTAATGTGAGTTTCAAGGGCAGAGAAATTTACTGTTAATGTTGTCTGTTTTC
This sequence comes from Protopterus annectens, assembly GCF_019279795.1. NCBI lineage: Eukaryota > Metazoa > Chordata > Ceratodontiformes > Protopteridae > Protopterus > Protopterus annectens. The sequence continues at coordinate 1,223,508,330 of NC_056732.1, forward strand.
ATTGTGAGACTGTATTTTGTTTTAACAAATGTCAGTCAGTGTTTCTGCTATAAAATTTTATATAAATGTTTTAAATTAAATCAAAATATCTGTAATCGCTGAAATAAATAAGAAAATAGTATGCACATGGAAAGCTTTGAACAGCATTTATGATAACTGGGGGAAAATAGCCAGGAAATGCAACACTGGAATGGCTGTGGGGGGAGATGCTGTATGTGTGTGTGTGTGTGTGTGTGTGTGTGTGTGTGTGTGTGTGTGTGTGTGTGTGTGTGTGTGTGTGTGTGTGTATGTGTCTGTGTGCACGGGGGGGGGGGGTGATCCATTACCCTGCCTAGGGTCTCATTTGACCATGATCTGGCCAGAGTTGTAGAAGTTTTTGACATATAGTCCTGCACATGCCTTCTCCTTGCATTCCTTTAGGTCCTGTAGAAGCAAGATTTCCTTAAATTGGAAAATATGATGTCAGCCTTTATAAAGGCCCAGTTATAATATGATGCCATTTTGGCCTCTGCAGTCCCCACTGTGGTTTGAGATGTCCAGTCATATACCCTTTCCATTATTTCTACTCCAAGTCCTTGTTTCTGGCCAAGTAGTGATGGAATTAATGCTGGTGCCTATATCTGCTCCATCGACATTGGCAGATGCATTTTCTACCATGCCAAAGCCCTTCATGTTGATGGTTTCTTTGAAGCTGGACCAGTCAACACTAAGGCTACTAAGGCCAAGGGCTACATTTTGAGCTTTCCATTGTTGATACAGACCTTGTTGTTGGGGCCATTGCTGATGTCAGAGCATTTGGCTTTTGACCCCTCAGGAAAGGAAGTGTTTGTGGTGACTTCAGCCTCAGATGCTTCAGCACTGGTGTAGCTTTGTCAGTGTGGGTGCCTACTGGCTCAGTGCAGGCAGTATCAGCCCCATATCCTACAGCAGACAAAGCAAACTAGAGAAGAATTGAAGTTGGTTCTTTGCTAGGATTTGTACAGGCCCTACAGATTTCATCTTGAGACACTACTGAAGCTGGACAATTTGACCGATCATCTATGTTCTCACCAAACAGAGGAACCCATAAACCTACATTACTGACATCTGAGTGCCATTTTCCCAGGAGAGTTCAACTGGCTCTTCTCCTACTCCCTCTGGGAAGAGGTGGTGCAAAGGGAAGGACATTGACTCCCCTTCTGTGGCTTCCTCCCTGGATACAGATCTTGATGAATGAAAGGTTTCCAGTGTCCACCTCCTAAAGATGCCTCTGTTGGTGAGATCCTAAAGATGATGATTCAGCATGGACCCTGGCCACAGACCCCACCTCCCTGGAAGAAGAGATCTTGCAGTGGGCCTTTAAGTCTTACCCCCAGTGGCCTGGGTACTGCCACCACCAAATGAGTTAGTTGATATGGTATGCTGGTGTAAAACCTGAGAGGAACCTGCTGTGGCTAAATCCATAACTCATAAACCTGGAAAAGTGCTGCGTACCCAAAAATATAGACAGTACTGATATAAGGGGTCTTTTGTGGACTTTATAGTCGCTGTTGTTGCCACCAAGAAAGATGGCCCATGGGATGCCCAGGCTGCTCATCCCCTAAACAGTATATGAACGATGAGGGATAAGCTAGAGAAGCATATGTATAAGAGTACCTTTTCAGTTAGAGCCTTGAACAACATACTGCATATAATTTGATTTCAGAGAAATTTAGCTGAGACAATTTCCAGCAACAAAACAGTTGTCTGTGGGTGATCTTAGGGCACAGTTAGAAACCCAAGTGACAGCTGTATGTACTGTCTTCTTGATGAGCATGCATTTGTTTCATAATGTGATGGATGTGCAGCACATGTGGTGATCTCTGATTAGGCAATGAGAAGACAAGCCTGGCTAAGCCTTATGGATTAATGGATCACGTTAAGGCAGAATTTGCCAGTGCCCCCCTTGACATCACCTCCTTGTTTGGGCAGAAGGTGAAGGAGAAGCTGTTGCAGTAAGCAGGAGGGCATACTAAGTTTTAGATGCCTCAGAGGACCTTTCAAAGGAATTAAAAAGGTCACAAGAACCTATGGTTTCATAAGTTCCAGCAGTCCCAGAACTAACAGCAATATGACAGGAATTTCTGGGAGACTTTCAGTTTATTCACTACCCTAGAGTGTGAGGTTGTCCCAACCATCAATGCTTTAGGGGATCCTTTTGAGGATCCAATCACACGAGCCCAAAAAAGTTGCCTGACTGTCCATCTCTGGATGCAGTCAAGGGGCATCCTTCCCTCCCTTTGCCAGAGTGTATCACTATCACGTATGACAAATGGTTAAAGGAAATGATAACCAGTGACTGCTTTATTCCCTTTCTGAAAATGCCCTGAAACAAACATTGTCATCCCAAAACAATTCCATGCTTCCAAAACAGGGCAGCTTTGAAGGAAGTTGAGATCCTTCTACAAAAAAGAACCATCCAAGAGTTCTCACCAGACCAGACCAGAGAAAGTCAGAATTTTACTCCTGATTCTTATTAGTGTCCAAAAAAAGGCAATGGACATCAGATCCATTCTCAGCTTAAGTTGACTATACTAATGTGTGAATAAAGGGTCATTACAGATGGTCAGAATGCTGAATAAAGCGTCATTACAGATGGTCAGGATGCATTTCATACTGTCATGTTTGCAAATAGGAGACTGGATGTGCTCTTTGGCTCCCCAAAATTCCTACTTAACCATCAAAATAGCCAAGATATCAAAGAGATTCCTAAGCTTCCATGTCAGGACCAGACATTATCAGTTCTGAGCTCTGCCCAGTCGGACTCACCACAGCTATGCTCACTGAACTTGAGGCACCGTTGTACCCTGCCACTTAATGCTGCATTCAATTCTGGGCGTGGCAAATGTAGTGGCTTGGGAGGTGAGTGTCTCACAGACTCACTACAGCTGCTCAGTGAAATTTTTTTTTTTAATTTTATTTATTTATTTAACATTTCTTAACTGGGAAAGTGCAACTTGGAACAAAGCCAATTTTCAGTGGAGGCCCGAGAGGAAAAATGCTCCAGATGTATGTTTTTGTAAGCGAATTCAATTCTGTGATGGTGGTGGCCCAGCACTTTATTTGTTGCCTCAATCTCTATAGACCAGTGCCTTCTGTGGCACATGGCATAGAATCATCCCTGTTTCACCCCAAAAGGCAATATTAACCCAAACCTGCCCAAATACTTACTCTGGGCTGAAGTCTTTACTGTGGCTACAAGGAATGGTCTGCTGTTTTGCCAGCACATCTATCTGCTCATCACGTCCCAAAAAGAGACATAAGCAAGAAAATCTTCAGCATTCCTCTCTTCTCTCATATGAGCCCCAAATAGTGTCTGAGCTGGTAATTGAATGTGGGTTCCATATGTTGCAGTCAAGGCTTTGTCTGTCTGTGTGAAAAAAATCTGGATTTAAGTTGATGATTTTGGAGTTCAGAGAACTGTGACCTGAGGGGGGATTATGGGTGAAGTTATGAGGCTCAGTAGCTATCCTTGATATCCTTTAAGTTCACCAGAGTTAGTAGTTTGTCCTCTTGGAGTAGTTGTACCCTCATCTTTATGGACATTTTTCTATTTTGTTTCTAAGAGATTTTAAAAGTAGCTAGAAGAAGTCTATTGTATTTTGTGTAGGAAGATACTACAGGTTGAAAGATATTTAAATTTTTCATTTCTATGCTGTCTTCAGACCCCAACACAAATATCTTTGGTACATACTTCTCATCTTGTAAGTGCAAGAAATCTGGACAAGGCCAGAAAAATTTGAGGGGGGAGGCAAAGGCCCCAAAACAGGGACAAATTTTACAAATGCTCCTATAAACTTAGAAAGTTGCTATAATAGCAGGTTTTGAATTATGTATTTTCTGAAAAATATGAAATCTGAAACTCAAATTCAGTATTATTTAATGACTTCAAAACTCAATAATTTGCCAGAAAAACTGAAATTTTATGAGGACCTGACCAAAAAATATGAGAAGAAAATCTGGACATTCTGCAAAAATATGGTCAGTTGAGAGGTATGCTTTGGCATTTGTCCTCATTTTCATTTCTGTGTCTTCATATACATGTAACTGCTAGTACAATACTGCTTTTTTCCCTCATCAGATCGTAATGTAGCTACACCAGCATTCAAATCTTTTGTTTCCATCCAAGGGCTTGGCTATTGGAAATGGGCAGGATGCTGATGTATTCAGATTCATTCACCAACACTATATACAGCCTGCAACTTATACTGGGTTGTGCAATACACTGGACTGGATTTTAAGACATGGATCCAGTCATATGTCTGCTATATCTTGTGACAGACAGGCTGAGATTCTTCTCATACTTATTGTAGTAATTTGCAGTATTTGACAAAGTTAAAGAAATCTCTGTAGAGGAGATCAAAGGTGCAAGATTTGCAAGCATATTTGGCTGATCATGTTGTGGATAAAGTTGCTAAACTTTTCCATTTCTTGAATTATGGTGATGATGGCAGATCAGATGTAATTCCTCCTTTCTGCTTTAAATGAATGACACAGACATGGTACAAAAGGAGCAAATGGTAGAGAGAGAGAGAGAGAGAGAGAGAGAGAGTATATTCTGTGATAGCTACCTTTGTTATAAACCATGAGAGTATTTTTGGGATTGCATATCTCATGAAATGACTAAGTAGTCAAGTAGGATAGCTCACTTAATATTTAAGTACTGTAGCAAAATTGCCAGCTTGTGCCAAGGTTTGTTGCATGCCATACTGAATAAGCTTCTGTAGTTATTTTGGCTAGATCTGTTACTATCAGGCATGTCATGTTATTTGATATTCAGAAAGTGTTGTTTATCTTCTCTTCGCAAAACATTCCAAATCTGGATGGGCAAACTGACTATTTCTACAAACAGTGGTCAAATGCCACAAAATGGGCATAGGGCTGTTTGAGTTTCAATACAAGTGGCATAATAAGAGTGTTTGGAAAACCGTAAGAAGCTTCAAAAAGAATAACTCATGTTCTGTCTGGTATGTGAACAACTATGAGAAAAAATAGGGTAAAGCTCTGTAACTGTTTTTCTATCAACATGCTGTAAAAAGCAAAATAAAAATGTATAAATTGTAATTGTTTCTTCTGTGAAAATTTAACAAACCTTTGCAAGTGAAACATTTTTTTTTTATTTTTTAACCAGGCAAGCCTAATGAATACAAATGTCTCTTTTCAGGAGCAATGTAGAACCATTATCTGGTTATTTGATTTGGAGAAATCATGTAGTTTGCAATTAGACACTGAGGAAGCTGTTTAAGTGACACACCTACTCACGTCCACATTATTGGGACTTACGGTTAGTACCTAACAAATAGTTTGTTTGTCTTTTTGGCTTTTCCCGGTTAGGGGTCACCACAGCGGAACTCCGGTCCGCTAATGATTGGCAGTTGATTTTTATTGTGCCAAGTTGCCAGCCTGACTCCCAACCTTCAGCGAAGGCACGCTCATTAATGCATTTCTTTCGGAGGCCACTCGACCATGGGGAGGACATGCAGACTCCACACAGAAGGCACTCCAGCCGAGAATTGAACAAAAGAACCTCTTGCTGTGAGACAACAATGCTACCACTGTACCACCGCAGCTTAGTGTGTTACATTATTTATCTTGGAACTTTCCACAAAGCTAGGCAATATAGCTTAAGAAATGTTGTTTGGATTTGAATTTTGACCATGCAAGAAGAGTGGCAGGACTTCTTGACTTAATGCAGGAAGGAAGGTGGGGTTACCATAAAGGACTGAACAGACATTATGTCACCTGGTGATGCCTCACTCAAACACTCTTCTCCAGAATTGGGAGTTCTTTAAATAAAGTAATTCCTTCCCTAGCGAATTAGGGTGCAGTTGCTCAGCTGGTCTGTTTACTGATGCCTTCTTTGGACTATTTGCTACCCAGAGTCACTGAGTTTATTTTTAGCAATTCTGCCTATTTGTATTCTGCATTTTGTGTCAGTGGTAGATAGATTGTTAGTACTCCTTTAGTTAGTGGTTGTGTTACAACTAGCTAGGTGTTAGAGTCATTCTAATGAGATCTACCTATTTAAATGGTTGACTTTTACATCCTGTGTGCAAGTATAACTTTATTACATATTTGATTTTGAAATTGCATTGTCTGATTTCTTCTCCTAAAAATTCCAAAAGCTTGTGGCTGTCTACCTAGTGATGCATTTAAGGACATCTATAGTATTCAGGTAATTTTTCTCCATCAGGAATCACCTTTTGAAAAGCAAGAAACTACTTAACTAAAGTTGCCATAAACTATTCTTTTACAGTTGCATAATGTTTTTATTTATTTTTTACCCATTGTTGACTGGATTAGTGTTGGCGGTATCATCTTAAGGGTAAGAAAGACGGGTTAGACATACATTTACAGAGGAAAATAAACACACGTGAAGGCAATCAATATAGTTAAAAATGGAAGAGGGGAACAACTCTCGCTTTCTCCTTTATTATAAAGCACACAGTCATGTGACCTCTCTTGACCTCTCCACACCAACGACGTCATTGTAAGAGCACATATATGATCATTCACTCTCTTTATTATTATTATCGGCCAAAACCCCCATTTGCTCTTACGCTGTACACAAAATACTTTTTAAGAACATATTCTTGAATAACTTTTCCTTCACATTCCAAATATGTAATACATGAACTTTTCTATCTTCGAATTCGTAGCAGGTTTAATAAAGACATCTGCAACCATGTCCGTTGTTGGGCAATATTCGATGTTTATTTTGTCATCATTAAGTGCTGACCTGACAAAATGATACTTAATGTCAACATGTTTACATCTGTCGCCTTACTGGGTTCTTCGACAAAGCGATTGCTCCTTGCTTGTCCTCATATTGTTACTGGCACATACTTGGACTCTCCATCCATTCCACTCAACAGCTGCACAAGGTACAAACCCTCCTGTGTTGTTGCTGCTAATACCATGTACTCTGCCTCACATGTAGATAAAGCTACCGTTTGTTGCTTCTTTGATTTCCATGAAATAATATGCTCATCTCTATTGAGGCTAAAGCAATAACCTGTTGTACTACGTCTATCGTTTTGATCTGTTGCCCAATCTGCATCACTGTATGCTATAAGCTGAAGTTTCCCTTCATTTTTCTTGTAACACAACTCTTTGTCCAATGTACCTTTCAAGTATCTTAACACATGTTTGGCTAGTTTTAAAATGAGATTCACTCGGTTGTGACAAATATTGTGAAAGTTTACTTACAATCCAGCTAAGATCAGGTCTCGTGCTTGTCATAACATATATCAAACTACCCACAAGCTCACGATATTTTTTTGGATCTATAAATTCACTGTCACAGTCAAAGTTTGTTTTTTGTTCGGAAGGGGTCCTTTTTACTTTACAATTAGACATACCAGATCTCTCATGAATTTTCGTAATGTACCTCTTTTGGTTCATCTTTACTTCACCTCTATTTTGGGTAAAATCAATACCTAGAAAATGTCTTAGCTTTCCCAGATCTTTCATTTTAAATTTAGCCTTGAGCATTTCCTTTACATCATTTAGTGATCATCAACCCATATAATTAGAACTGTTTTCTCATTTTCAACTTGTCTAGTGTATACACAATGGTCTGCAGGGTTTTGGATGAAACTATTTTCACAAAGATAACCATGCAACATTTTGTTCTAGTTACTGTTCCAGTTATTGTTTCAATCCGTGTAATGACTTATTCAGTTTACAAACCAATTTTTCATTGTTATTTGATTTCTTTTTGAAACCTTCAGGTTGCTCCATACAAACCTCACAGTCTATAGGAGCATGTAAATAGGCCATTTGTACATCCATCTGGTGCAATTCTAAATCATACTGAGCTGCCATCTGCATTAGGCTTCGTACAGATGTCATACTCGCAGTTGGTACAAATGTTTTATTATAATCTATACCAGCAACTTGACTGTAGCCTTTAGCTACATATCTAGCTTTATAAGTCTTTGTATTATCTGCATTGTCTTTTACCGTGAAAACCCACCTACCCCCCCCCCCACACACACACACTGCATTTTTATCTTCCAGCAGTATGGTGAGTGTAAATGTGTTGTTTTCCTTTAAAGACTTAAGTTCCTCCTTCATAGCTTTGACCCACTTTTCCGAGTTAGACAAAGTCATGGCTTCTTTAAAGCTCTGTGGTGTGTTGCATATTAATCAGTAACAATAGTCAACATTAACTGTCACATAATCGTTGTTTTCATCTTTATACTCATAGTCTTTCAAGTATGCCGGTGGTTTTCTCTCTCTTTTAGAGTAGTATGTATCCTGCCTTTCCTCTTCTTGCCTTACTATTGTGTCTTGACTGTCAGCTTTTGATTCTGACTTAACATGCACACTTCTTCTGGTATTAAAATCTTCATCTATCACTTCTGGGTCTGTCTGAATCTAGCATTCAGCTACATTCTTAGTAAAGAACTTGACTAACCAGTGTCTAAGGACCCTTCCTGTGTCAGGATAATAAACCAGATATGATGGGCTGTTTTTATCATATCCGACAAAGATCTCCTTATCACATCTTGGGTCTAACTTCTTTTTATCTTGTCTGTATGCATAATACACTGATCCAAAATCTCGCATCCTAGAAAGATCAGGTTTCTTCCCTGTTAGCATAAAGAATGGGTTCTGCCCCACATGCCTGTTATAACATCTGTTGCGAATAAAAGCAGCAGTCATTACTGCATATGTCCACAACTCTTTAGGTAAATTACTCTCTATCAACATACACCTTGCCATTTCGAACAGTGTTCTCCAGTTTCTCTCTGCCATCCCATTCTGATGGGGTGAGTAACGTGCGGACCTTTCATGTCTTAAACATTTTTACTCAATAGTGACTGAAAAGTCTCTCGACATGAACTCAGTGCCATTATCTGATCTGATACACTTTACCTTCCGATAAGGAGCTGAATCTGCAATAAACTTTTCAGTCGCCTTGACTGTATCACTCTTAGCTTTCAGAAAGTGGACAAACGTTACACCTGAGTAATCAGTAAATGGTAAAGTGTACTTAACGCCATCTTTTGCTACTGGCTCAATTGGGCCTGCCAAATCGGTATGGACTAGTTCAAACACAACTTTTGCTCTTGCATCTGGTTCTCTGCTTCTGCTCTGTACAAATTTCCCTTGAATACAGGTTTCACAATCTAGCTGAGGTCTCTCAACTTTACCTTTAATTTTCATTCCTTTTACCACGTTTTCTAATTTTGACACATCTTTGAAATTACAGTGACCAAGCATTTTATGCCATGCTTGAATGTCATAACAGCTCTGAGATGCATCGTAATGTATCTCACTATCGTTTTCTTCATCATATGTGTCTAAATAATAGAGTCTATCACACTCAATTATGTCAAACCTGGTGCCGTTTGTATAGATGAGTTGGTCCTGGCCTTGTTTAAAGTTGATCAAGGCCCCTTTGGACATTGCTGCCTTAACAGAAAAAATGCTTTGTGGATACATTGGGATATACAGTGCCCAAGTCATCATCACCTTTACTTTGCCCCCCTCTGTGTCTAGCAGCCATACCTCTGCATTACCTCTCTTTTGTGCGGCCCCACAGGTTCTCGTTCTGTCAGCTAATTCCACAACGTGTTCCTCTGGTTGGAAAGTTGCATCAAAGCATTTAAACTTTTTCAGGTTGTTAATTATGTGTGACGTGGCACCATTGTCCACCATTAATCCCTTCTGTTTTAACTCATAAATTTGATGCTTGTTTATTCTGAAGACAAATGTGTGATCATCTGCATCAGTTGCTTGTTTCACATTGTCTTTCTTCTTTCATCTACAGTTACTGTCCCTGTGGCTAGAGGTTTTGCACAAACTACACCACTGTGTCTGGCCTTTATATTCTCTCCGGCATTCTCATGCCTTATGTCCCTTTTGGCCACAGCCATTGCATATACTCTCTGCTTTTACTTTTTCCCCAAGGCCACTTATTTTCATCACATTATCATTACTTATGTTGGAATTACATTTCTCGGTATGTTCATAGCCTCTCAACCTTGTTTTGAACTCACCAAAGCCCAACTTATCATCATCTTGCATGATGTGTACTGCAAATGGTTTAAAAGATTCAGGCAACCCTTTCTGGATCATCGCAATTAGTAATCCATCACTGAGCTCCTCACCAGCATTTCTAAGTGCCTTAATGACCGTCTCAGCCCTAATAATATAGTCTGTGACACTTTCACTAATGGCCTTCTAGAGGCTTGTTAATTCGTTATATAGGCTAATTACCCTTGGCTTCTCTTTCCCGGCATAATGGTCTCTCAGGATCTGAAGCACTTCTCTACCATTGTCTGCAGCCTCTCTCATGATGAGGGACAAACTTTTGTCATCTAAGAACTGTATTAGTTCTGCATTTGCTCCTCATTTTTCTCAGCATTGTCGTTGCCTTCCTCCGCGTTCTCGTCATCTTCTGCGTCCTGCTGCACATTTCACAAAATGGCATCTTTCAGCCCTAGCAAATGCATCTCCCACATCTTTCACAACTCATAATTCTTCTCATCTCCGTTGAAACATCGTCTGTGCCATCAACTTCCTACTTCCCTCCTGGGCCCATAACCTGTTGGCGGTATCATCTTAAGGCTAAGAAAGTCGGGTTAGACATACATTTACAGAGGAAAATAAACACACATGAAGGCAATCAATCTGGTTAAAAATGGAAGAAGGGAACAACCCTCGCTTCCTCCTTTGTCATAAAGCACATGGTCATGTGACCACTCTTGACTTCTCCACACCAATGACGTCAGTGTAAGAGCACACATACGATCATTCACTCTTTTTATTATTATCGGCCAACAGTTAGTCCCACTAGGCTAGTAGCCTCTTTTCAGAGGAGTCCCAAGATGGTATTTATACTATTAGAGAAAATTTGTCCAAGGCATCTGGGAACTTCCCTTCTCTTTTCGATTGATGTCATAGGTTTGGGTTCTTTTATATCCACCTGAGCTACCACCAACTCAAGCAGATGGTGCCTCAGATTAACATCTCATCCAAAGGACTGAAGGCTCAGGAGTGGAGCATTCCCCTTATGCTTTTCTGTAGTGTCAGCAATCAATCTACCTGGTATGGGAATAGAACCCACACAGCCTTCTGCATCAAAGATGAGTGTGCTACCTGTTGCGTCACTGACTGTCATCTTTTGAGAGTGTATGGTAAGATGTAATCTTGCTGTGCTAGATTGACCTGGATGGGGTAGGAATTTATTATAACAGTTGAAAAGACTTGTGGCTCTGAAAGGCAACATGGGAGTCAAATGAAAACTATTGTGGGAGTATGCATACAATAGGCTTGGCCAAGATTAATCTATTGTTTGTAAGACAGCACCACAGGACACTGGACTGACAAGTAAATTGGTAGTCCTTGGAGAGTCAGTGGTTAAACTCTGCTCTTCAGATGTACAGTGTGAATCAGTTTGAATGTCACTGATGCTGGTCTTAACCCAAGGCAGCAGTGTTTATTTGCTATATGCTCTTAAGGCCAATCATCTCATCCAGGCAATTATTTAAGACAGTGGAGCAAGTAAAATGATCCTATCCTCTGTGCCTGTCACATTAACTGGTCACAGTGGTTCGCATATGTAAATTTGGTGTGCAAAAGAGTTTTGTCTTCAAAAGCTGGACACACGCACACACACAATATATATATATATATATATATATATATATATATATATATATATATATATATATATATATATATATATTTCTCGTACTATTGCACAAAATCCTACCTAACCAAAACCAAAATAACCAAACACACTTTAGTGAAAATGCTTTTTACCAAAAAAGCACTTTTGCTAAACCGTGCAAAAAATAAATAAATATATATATATATATATATAAATAAAACAAAATTAAAAAAAAATATATATATATTACTCACTTTTACTCGGGGCAAGCTCCCCTGCACCCCGCCACCCCCCCTACTTTTATATTTTCACTCTGAGATTACACTACAGTGGGGAAAAGGGAATATTCCCTTATCCCCACTGTACTACGATCTCAGCAATGGCCATTACCCCACATATTTCTTTTTTTATTTAGCACACTTTCACAAAAGTGCTTTTTCGGTGAAAAGCACTTTCGCAAAAGTGTGCTCGGCCATTTCACATTCGGTGAAACGGCCATTTGATGAACAGTACGGATTATATATATATATATATATATATATATATATATATATATATTTTTTTTTTTTTTTTTTTTTTTCCTTAGAGTGGTTTAGAAGTAGCCAAAGTGATTTCTGAAGAGTATGACAGAATTTCTGTGGCACAACTGGTTAGTGTGTAATCAAAGGGATTCCTTCATGCTTGTCTGACCATGGACAAGTTGATAGCCATTTAGTGAACAGTAAATATTCATTCTACTAACAACCTTTAAGGGGCCATAAATATGCAGCATACAGCAAAGCTCCGAATGTCCCCAGATGATTTCAAAATGCAAAAACTGGAGCTGGAGCTGGAAATCAAATGCCTCAAAATAACTGAGAGAAAAGTGGCATGAAATGCTAAAGGAGAGTCTGCAAAATGCCCAGTCTTTGTTAGATGCACATGAGTATCAGGGATGAAAACCCAGCCCTGGCTGACAGGACCTGTGCTGGTAACAATACTTCAGGGAGTATTACAATCAACAGAGGAGTACCCAAATGTTGTGTGCTGAGGCCTCTACTGTTCACAGTCCTTACTTATGACTGTTCTGTGAAAGCCAGCAACAACCACATCATCAAATTCACAGATGACACCACAGTGGTGGCACTCATACGTGGTGTTGATGAGAGTGGGTATATGAATGAGGTCAACTGCCTGACTGAATGGTGCAGTAGCAACAATTTGGGCCTGAACATCAATAAAACAAAATAAATTATTATTGACTTCAGAATGAGCTCTGCTATGCATCTGCCCCTTAAGATCAATGATAAAGAAGTGGAGAGAGTCCAAACTGCAAAGTTCCTGGGGGTACATATATCAGAGGATCTGTCCTGGAGTACAAATATAGGCCAGATAATTAAAAAAGCCCACCAGTGACTACACTTCCTAAAAAAAGCTGAAAAAATCGAAGCTCCATGAATGCTCTCAATACCTTCTACAGAGGAGCCATCGGGAGCATTATCACCAGCAACTGCACTGTATGGTTTGGTAACAGCACAACGGCTGAATGCAAGAAGCTGCAAAGAATAATAAGAACAGCAGCAAAGTTAATGGGCACTAGTCTTCCTACCTTACAGGAGCTCTTTGAAATGAGATGGAAAAAGAGGTCCTGCAAAATGCTGAGTAACACTTCTCATCCAGTATATGGCTGGTACACTAAACTTGCTTCTGGTAGAAGGTTACAGAATATCTATTGCAGGACCTCCAGATTCATGAACAGTTTTTATCCAACTGCAATTGTTGTTGTGTCTTTCAGCTTTTCCCGGTTAGGGGTCGCCACAGCGGAACTCCAGTCTGCTAATGATTGGCAGTTGATTTTTACATGCTGAGTTGCCAGCCCTAATGCATAACCTTCAATGAAGGTAAGCCCATTCATGCATGTCTCCACGCAGAAGATGCTCTAGCTGAGAGTCAAACCGGTCAGTGTCTTACTGTAAGGTGACAACACTACCGCAGCACCACCAAGGCGGATACTTTTATCCAACTGCAATAAGATTCATTAATGCAGACATAAATCTGGATGTATCAAAATTATAATAAGACTGTTACACTCTCACTTTTTGTTTTCTTTTTTTTTTCCATACAGTAATTATATTTATTTATTGCATACTAAAATTAATATATTCTCATGCAAGTGCAATTCCAGTCTCTTCCTTATGTGCAATATTACCCAATCTCACTTCTGTGTATAGTGCACTTTCCTTTTCATATGTTAATTGTCTAGTAGTCAGTGTTGTCCAGTGTATATAAATAATGTACAAGCATGTGTGTCAGCTACCTAGATATTTACTTTTGTACTATAGTTATTGTTTATTCTTTAATACCTATCATGTCTGTCTTTTTGTGTTTGTTTTCTCCTGTAAAACAGCTGACACTCAAAATTTAATTTAGGCAGCACTTGTGTTTCCTAAATGACAATAAAGTTTCTTTGAATCATTGCTAAATTGTTTTTTCAGAACAAACAGGGGTGACTTTGGCAGTTTTATCTGAGCAACTGAGTGTGCAATCAACACCAAATAGAGCAGTATCGACATACAAGGATTCAACTTACTGTTTATGGTTAATGCAATGCAGTCATTACGATAAGTGACAATGACTGTTTTGATTATATTAAAAGTCAAACATGAATGCTTTAAGCTAAACACAAATGCTTACATTAAAAAATGTTGCTGTTAAAGAAAGTCAGAGGACAATGTAAGTGATTTAGTTGTTGATGTGTATTTCAATAGGTTGATGAGCTGATGTTAAATTAACACTTTTGAAATATCAGGAGATGTTATAATAAGAGAGGAAGCACACAGTTGCTTGGCCTGAAGATATCAAAAACCTGCTTGACTGAAGAGGAAAGTACCTCAGCTGAAGTAATAGAAATGGTGATGCCTATCTAGCAATTAGGACACAACTACATAAAAGGGATTTACCTAACAATATACATAGTTATAAAATGAATGCATAGGGGAGTCTAAATCATCACAACAGCCCCACAGGCAAAGGGCATGTTCAAAGTGTCCACAACAACAAGATGAGGAGCAAAAGTCACACAAATCAACAAATAGAGGTGTCCCCACTGTTAATTGGTTGTCTTCAGATGGTAACATCTCTAGACTGGCACTTATTCATGTACACTGTCCTGGTGGAGGGAATGGAAACCATTGCTAAGACAGGTACTGCATCTGCTATTTCTTTTAAGCCTGCAGTTGTTAAAAATGAACACTACTTGTTTGTTCAGTAGTTGAGGCCATGGGAGGGACATCTTTTCAAGTGCAATTACCCACAGTTCAATTGTAACCAGCTAGTACTGTTTGATCATATTCCATCAGGTATTTTAATAGGAAAATATTTTGATAATGCATGAAGAGAAACATATGGGGAAGGCAGTAGGCGAGAAACACAGCCAGGTTCTGCACCTCTGACAAAGTCTGAAACTCCAGCTATTTTAGGGGAAGATTTACATGGTAGGAGTAAATAGTCTTACACGGAAGAGCCAGTCTAAGAGTAAGATGGCAGCACACCATGCATATTAATGAGGGCACACTGCCTCAACTCTAAAACTAACACGGAGTGTGGACAAGTGTAGGGGGCATGTCAGACTGCTGATCAGTCCAAAAGTCCACGCCCCTGCAAGTTTGAAACTCGGGAAATGTCTAGTTACATGAGCGAGTCCGCTCACATGTGTACATTCTAACACTAAACTCCGCCATATAGTAAACCCAGTAGAAATATAAAAGTAAAAGAAATGTTTTTTTTTTTTTTTCATTTCCGATATAGCTGCTCGTATTTGTGCGTATTTGCGTGGGTTTGCCCATTGCTTGGCTACAGTTAGCAGTTTAGACTCCGAAGAGGATAATAAGAAAAATATATGCAAATTAAGCAAAATAGTGATAGCATAGTGATTTGAGCCTTCTCACAAAGAGGAGGCATTCCCAGTCTGAGTCCACCACTACACTTTTCATTTTCTGTTGGAAATCTGTATACTACACTTTTCATTTTCTGTTGGAAATCTGTATACAAAAATATTTCCTGACATGTATTATTTAAAGTTTTGTAAAAAGCATTGAAATGTTATATGTAGTAGTGAACGAATTTTATATATATATATATATATATATATATATATATATATATATATATATATATATATATATATAGGAAGTTGAAATGGTTATGCATACTGATGCATGAGGAAATCATTTTTAGCAATGTAAAGCACTGCTAAACACATTTTACCAGCATTGAGCATATTTATATTTAATTGCTCATAGCTGAGTAGTGCGTTAACTAGCGCAATGTCTTTGTGCGGAGCTGCGCATCGTGCAAACTAGTGCAAACAGAACATGTGTGCGCATAGCTGCACACCGCGCTAACCAGCACAACGTTGGGCAACGTCAGGCAACATCAAGCAATGCTGAGCAACGTTGGGCAAAGTTGAGCAAAGTCGGCTAAACACAGCCACATGTCTGTCACTGTACCTTAACCATTGAGGTCTGGCCAGTAGGAAAATAAAAACAGTGACAGGGCTCGAACTGGGGATATTGGGCACTATAGTCACAGTACATAATCACTAAGCCATGACAGCATTTCATAACCATGCACTTTCAACAGTCACATATCTATCAAAGGAATATTAAACATTGCTAACATCAGATAAGCAGGTGTGTCTACAGCTGAGTTTTTTCAAAACTGGCCAATCACAAATAAGTGCGGGAAATTAGGCATATTTAAGCTCCACAGGTGGGAATACTTGCCATAACTGGTTGTAGCTCCCTTCTGCAGTCAGCATGGCTGGAGTTGGAGAAGGCACTCGATTTTGAGTGCAATGTTGGGGCATTGAGGAGACCAAAGTAATGGTCTGGCTCCTTGTCTACATTCACGAGGAAAGACTCCTGCGGGGCCAGTACCAGGGCACGCAATACAAAACAGAGGCCTGGAACTGTCTAGCTCATGATCTCACCAATGCCACTGGCATTCCTTGGACTGGTGAGCAAGTCAGGCACCATTACTCTGACCTGAAGTGACGCAAGGAGGATCAACTCGACCAGTGGATCCAGGAGGCCTGAGGGATGGCAAATGCCTCAGTACTGAGTAAGTAACCATTGTATTAAGTATTTAAGAATTGCTGTTCTTGTCTATACTATGGATAGGTATGTCTCATTATCATTGCATTTACTTCACAGCTGCAGGTGTCCGGGCTATGAATCAGCAAGCCGATGAAGATAGGCTGCAAAGGCTGCATCACCAGGCAGGTTAGTAATTATTCTGCATGTACTGTTATATAAAATAAATGAGAGAGCCTTCAAAAAGTGTTTTAACCCAATAAATAAAGGTATAATAATTATTTAATAATTATTCTGCATGTACTGTTATATAAAATAAATGAGAGAGCCTCCTAAAAAGTGTTTTAACCCAATAAATAAAGGTATAATAATCCTTTAATAATTATTCTGCATGTACTGTTATATAAAATAAATGAGAGAGCCTTCAAAAAAGTGTTTTAACCCAATAAATAAAGGTATAATAATTCCTTCATAATTATTCTGCATGTACTGTTATATAAAATAAATGAGAGAGCCTTCAAAAAAGTGTTTTAACCCAATAAATAAAGGTGTAATAATTATTTAATATAATTCCTGGAGTACGTCGGTGTGATTTTCTTTATATGTTGTTGTACTGTTGCATTTTAGAAATAGTACTGTTGTATTAAGCAGTGTTAATTAACCCACACTTGGGTAGGCCTGTATAAAGTGGATGAAGGGAGTGCCAGTAGCTTTTATGCATATTTACAGCCCTTAACTGTTGGTATATGCCCAGCATGCACAGGTTAATCTGGCACACGAGTAGCTTGGTATTGTGTTCACCAGAAATGTCAGTGTGCAGCCAGAAATGTAGGGAGCTGTTAACATATAACTGATAATTTCACCTGAACATATCTATATAATTATCTGAAAGTAGAGCTGTCAGTGTACCATCACAGCAGTAGTGTATGTGAGCAACTCTCAAAATGGAGAACATTTGTAGTTATTAGTTTTTTATTCTCAGTTTTTTCCATTTGTGTTATTACAACTCTCAAAATATGTAGCAGTAACATATGCATCCTGGACAGTTTGTATGTCAGATACAGCTCATGTATATAATGATCTAGCAAAATCCAATTGCACAATAGAAGGACATTGGGTAGTGTAATAATACATGTAAAGGACATATAACTGCAGTTAATAGGAATGTAGTGTAAACTAGAAGGATATATAAGTTGTTAATTGAGCTATCATTTCCAACCTACTGTATGTGCATAAAAAATGCAATTCCACACCTCAATGGGTATGTTTAATATCAAAACATTTGTTGGGACATATGTCCTATTGGTTTATAAATATTTGCATTCATTTCTATGCATGTGCCCTGTTCAGATACCACAATATTGGTGGCCTGATGCTATCAATTAAACCTGCATGCTGTTGTAATGTCCACTATTGTTCTATATATGCATGTGCTATGCTTGCTTTTCAACTGTTGAAACTCTGGTGTGTTGGGTTAATGGGAATACTTCTGCATGCTGTTATAACTAACTGGGAATGCTGCTGACTGTTACTAACCCATATCTTTATTAAATTCTCCAAAACATAGTTCGTATGGGAAGGCTGGTCCCAGCGGACCCACCTGTCCCACCTCAGCTGGTCATGGCACCTGGCACCATCAGGTCCAGTGCCCAGCCTGGGAACTCCTCCTCTTGTTGGCCCTGTGCCACCTTCGGGTGTAAGCACTGCAGGAGATGGGGCTCGGCCCCCCTGTGCAAGCATGGGCAGAGGAGGGCCACCTATCACTCTTCGAATGGTCCAGGCTGTGGTGCGTACAGAGATCGAGAGTTCTGTTGCAGAACCTCTATGCCAGCTTGAGGCATGAGTGGCTCAACTCCCGGGTTAGCCTGCCCCTCCTAAACAGCCACCAGCACAGCCATCCTCTGGGCTGTGAAGGTGCAGTGGTGACTGCCCATGGGTGGGGATCTCAGTTCCACTGTTGCCTTCTGTGGGCTCATGGGCTTGCGATTTCCAAACATATCTCCCTGTCAGTGGTGTTCAACCACCACCATACCTCTCAACCTGGAAACATCAAAAATCTGGAAAAGGCCCATGAAAAACAGGTACAAATCTGTACTCTGATTAACATCAAATTTGCATACATAATAATGTAACCCCGCCCACTCCAAGGGAATTGTGGGATACCAACTTTCAAATGCAAACTGAAGAACAGACAACCAAAATATGGCACCAGAGTCCCCCAGCAGCCATTCCAATGTCCCATTACCTGTCTATTTCACCCCATTTACCATAAACACTAATGTGTGCATGCTGCTTTACTTTTACAATGATAATTTGGATTTTATTTTTACACTTTACAGCACAATGCACAACCGCTAATAGACATCTGCTAAACAAAACAAACTTGTCTGAAGAAGCGTGCATTGGCAGCACGCAAAAGCGCTTACTTTTTTCCTTGGATTTCATGTAATAAAGCTGTTACATTGTTCGTGGTGGTGGTCTACCTGCTTCTTGGATTATCTGCTAAACAAAGCAATACTGTCTCACAATGAAAATAGATTTGGCATTAAAACTTCTCTGCCCTTGAAACTCACATTCATTGAAACAGCATTGAAACCCACACTATATCCAAAGAAAATGCATCTGGCCAGTGGTGGATAAAGATTACCTTTGGGCTGTTTTCAAATCATTGGCCCCTTGCCCACAAAACAAGAAACATGCATGTGTTCTTTGATACACCTTCCTGACTTTATTAAATTATATTCCTTGTACAGCACACGTAGAGCACATTTTAAATTTATTGTTTGAACATTTTTCCAGTAGGCAATGAAACAAAATCCATGAACCAATAATGACAAAACTGCCCAATGCAGAACATTTCCATCATAAAAGTCTACTTCCACACCCACACAATATATATATATATATATATATATATATATATATATATATATATATATATATACTCGGAGGCTCTGAGCAAAAATTTACCCAAACAGCAGAGGCCTCCAAAGCAGACATCCAAGCAACTGCCACCTCATGACACACCACAGGCAACACATAAACCACAAAATCAGTGTGCAAAGCAGTCACAGCCCTTAAGGCCAAATGCAACACCAAACATACTTGTCATAGGTGACTCCATAGTCAGACACACTGACGTCCCACTCACCAGGCTGAACAAGGAGAGGGTCACAGTAAGCTGCCTATCGGGTGCTAGAATCTGCCACATAACACAAGCACTCGGGTCACTCCACAGCAAGTACAAATATGACACAGTCATTGTCCATGCTCGTGTGAACAACCTGAGACGTACCTCTCTGGACTACATGAAAAGAGACATAGAGGAGCTCTCTGATTATGTAGCCCAGGCAGGTATGACGCTGACCCTGAGCAGTATCCTTCCTTCACCAAGAATGATGCCACAACATAGAGACAAAATGATCAGCTTTAACAATTGGCTTAATTTCTGGTGTCATTCAAAGGGGATCCAGTGTCTGTCTGCCTGGGATGACATGCTTGACAAGCCACGCTGCTTCGCAAGGGACGGCTTGCACCTGTCACCCCTGGGATTCCGGATATTGGCTAAGGCTCTTGCCACCCCCATCGTGCCTTTTTTAGGCAAGGCTCAAATTCTAAACCTACCACCCTAGAAAACAAAAATGGGAAGAAACTAAGGGTAATGCTGCTCAATGCCAGAAGTCTAAATCTCAAAATGCATGCACTCGAGGCCCGTCTCAGTATGGAGAACATTGATGTCTGTGCTGTGACTGAAACCTGGTTCAAGGCTCCTGAGAGCACCCCGGCACTATCAGGTTTTACCTCATATCATGCGTTCCGGCCCCAAAACCTGGACCACACCACAAAAGGAGGGGGTGTATCCATATTCATCAAAGATACCCACACCTCCAGGTTGGTGGCAACGCACGAAGCATCGGAAACCATCCAGGTGCAATTAACCATAGGCAAAACTGCTCTACAATTTGTAGCATGCTACAGGCCACCCTCTCAAACTCAGGAACCCCACACAGCCTTCCTGAAGACACTGGAGGATATAAATGTATCTCCAAACACCATTATATTGGGTGACTTCAACTACCCGAATATAGACTGGGAACATTACTCAAACCCCAACTTTCTAGCCCAAAGGTTCCTGGAGTTCATAAATTCAAATGCCATGGAACAACTAGTCACCGTTCCCACAAGAGGAGAAAATATACTAGATCTCATCATCACAAACATGGGGACAAAATGCTCCACACCGGAAGTATATCCCTCATTGGTGAGATCAGATCACAAACTTATCTCACTGGAAATCCACATCCCGCCCCCACCCCAAACAAAAAAGACCACAGTGAAGAACTTCTCTAAAGCAAACTTCACACTACTCAAGACTGGTGTGGTGTGGTATCCTTCAAGGCCCCCGAGCCAGTGGAAACCACAACCCAAGCTGCGGAAGCCCTTACAAATGCCTTCTACAAACACCTACAGGACTGCATGGATCAGGCAATCCCTAATAAAACCAAGGCTCTTTCCACCAAGGGCAAACGTCCAGTCTGGTGGACCCCAGCCATAAACAAACTTTACAATAAGAGGAGAAAGCTGTTACATGATAGAGCAAAATCCATAAAAGAGAAGACACCCTTGATCATTATTAGTAAAAAAATACGAGCACTCATAAAATCATCCAAGGCCAACTTTGAGAGAAAAATTGCAATAGATTCAAAAGACAATCATAAGGCCTTCTTCAGCTATGTTAGAAACCTGGGTGGAAACTCCCAGATATGCGCAGAATTAATCCAAAATGATACAAAAATCACTGAACCCACAGACATTGCCAACATACTGGCAGACAGGTTCAGTGCAAACATCACCCTCTCCCCAAAGGAGAGATAACTATCCCAGCGGAGTGTAGCCTCCCAGACATCTCAAATGCGCAGGTGAAAGCTGCTCTCTCTAAAGCTAAAAACACAGCATCAATGGGACCGGATGGTGTTCCCGGCTGTGTGCTACACAAAGTCAACGAGGAACTAAACCCGCATATAAGGCAGCTGTTTAATCTTAGCCTTACCACAGGATACGTGCCCAAGGAGTGGCATACGGCAACTGTGGTCCCACTCCACAAAGGCGGTACCTCTACGGACCCTGGTAATTACCACCCCATAAGCTTAACAAGCCTGGTCTGCAAAGCTATGGAGAGGATCATAATGGAACTCATAAACAAAGACATAGGGGACTTGCAGACATTGGACCCGACCCAGTTTGGCTTTGTCAAGGGCAGATCATGCCTTTTGAACTTGGTCGACTTCTTCAAAACAGTCACCAGGGCCATTGATGAGGGAAAGACAGTCCATACAGCCTACCTTGACCTTGCAAAAGCTTTTGACACAATACCCCACTCGGGTATTATAGAGAAACTTACCAGCTTAAATGTAAACCCATATGTCACAAGATGGGTTGCAAACTGGCTAAAGGACAGGACCCACAGGGTTAGAGTTGCTGGCGCCATGTCAGACTCCAAGCCGGTCACAAGTGGTGTCCTACAGGGCTCAGTCCTTGGCCCCCTGTTGTTTGGCATCTACTTCTCAGAAGTACAGGCAAACATAGGAGGACTATGGCTGACAAAGTTTGCAGATGACTGCAAACTGGGCGCCATAGTGGAAAGTACATCGGACACAGATATCCTTCAGATGGGTCTCACGGAAACTGATAACTGGTGCCAGAGCCATGGCCTGAAGTTAAATGCCAAAAAATGTATAGTCATACCCTTCGGGAAAAACAAGGTAACCCCAAGCTACCATATAGGTGGCAATCCATTAAGCACAGAAGAGGTTATCAGGGTCCTGGAGACCCAGGTTGACAGTGGCCTTTCCTTTGACACTCACATTGCTAAAGTGGTTAGAAAGACCTTCTACATTGCCCACCTGATCATGAAGGGATTCACATACAGATCAAGTGAGGTCATTGTTCCCCTGTACTCTTCACTTATCAGACCAATGATCGAGTACAATGCCCCATTCGGGATGTATCTCACCCAACACCTGCAGCAATTGGAGAGACCCCAAAAGTTCCTCACCAAAAGGATAAAGGGACTCCAAAATCTGTCATATGCTGCCAGACTGAAGAAACTCCAGCTCTATTCAGTCGCATACCGCCTGCTCAGAGGAGACCTGTGCCTGACATACAAGGCCAAGTCCAACCCCGAATTAATGGACATGCTCCACCTCAAAAAATCCAAATCTACCAGATCCACTAGAGCAAGCGACTTAAACCTTAGCACGGATATAAATAGGACATGCTGGAGGGATAGATTTGTCACCCAGAGACTCCCTATGCTGTGGAATAAAATCTCGGTCCATGTGAGGCAGAGCACCTCGCTGGCTCTGTTCAAGAGAAATCTTGACCGGTGGATGGGAGATCATAGGTTTACCCCGGGAATCATCTCTGTGTCACTGCTGGACAGAGGCACAACATACTAATGGGCACAGTATTTTTTAACATAAGGGGTGGCGTAAGCCACAAAACTTTGGGCTAGGCTTATAAATGCCTTAGGGCAGATAGCCTAGTATAAACCTATGAACCTATGAACCTATATATATATATATATATATATATAAAACAGAATGACAGTGGCGATGACATGATTTAATTGCTGGCAGAGAACATCAAAAATGAATCAATATAGTCTTTAATATCTTCATTAATGGCTGAAGAAAAAAATGATGTATTTATTCATTCATCAGTTTAGCTGTCTGGTCTGCTCCAACTAATACACAATTAACCAGCAGCACCAAAAATGTCTCAAAGTGAGAAAGAGATAAAGGAGAGACTATACGTGATTGGGTGGCAGTTTCTACATTGTATTAGGCATTCTGGTGTCATGGCAAAGACTTGTAATAAATTTAGATTTGAAGTACAGAACTTCATTCATATTTCCTCTCTGTCCTTAACACTCCTCACACATAGACATAATAAACCTAGGCACCTATCATGGATGTCCTATATCATAGCCCAGTTATGCCGGATTAACTCAGAATAATCTGTCAACTGATCTTCCAGAATATAAGCTACAAGCAGCTTCTACTTGTGAATGCTTATAAATTCTTAAAACAATAAATAACTTATCAGCAAACTGTAATTTGAAAAATTTTACTTTTGGTCTCAAAAGACAGATAATTACTAACAACTACAGAAAATTTACTTCTACCTGTTTCTAAAGGAAGTACTGCCTGGTAGAGAATAGATTTCATGTTGTACTTAGGCATCTTTGCTATATACCCCCTGTATAATAGCAGTGATACATGAAAAACAAATACATGACAAGTTCAGCACTGCTTTCCACCTCTACTATGCTCATAATTATAACCAGGCTACTAGCTAGAAGTTTTTCTTACTATATGTGAATGTGTACTTAGCCTCATCCATTTCTATAGTGTTTGCTGCAAGCAAAAAAAAAAATGCATGGCTAATATTTTTGTCGTAACCCTCTTAAGGCAGTAGTATTTTCTGAATAAAAGTATCTCCATTATTTGCCAATCTGAAAAAACTGAACAGTTAAACATATGCTTTATATTGAGTTTGCCCTGGTTATTTGTTTACTAATGAAAAACTTAAACAAGGACAACATTGCAGGTTTAAAAAAATGCAGACAACCTGTGTTGCATTTTGAAACTGATATATTGGTACATCATACATCATAGTATGATGAGTAACCTTTAAATATTTTACTTATAAAGAGACCAATCGCAAGACGTCCTGAAAATTCTCATGAAAAAATCAGACTGATCTCAGAAGCACACAGACAGACTCCGCAGTAAAATAGTCAACTACCATCACTGCAGCCACACATCTCTACCTTGTCCCGTCCCTCTCCAGCCAAATTCCTTACCTGACAGCAACTCCCCATCACTCAGCTCACTCGATTCCGAGTCCCTCTCTGCAACCTGCAGCACTGGCTCACAGGGTTTTTATTTATAGACAGACCAGAGCACGTGTAGCTAACTGAGAAACTCAACAAAGCAGCCACAAGCCTGCGACCAGGATCTTTGATATGTTGTTCCCACTTAAAGCTGCTGATGCTGAAGCTGCTGCTGTTTCTGCTTACGATTGTTCTCTGAAGGCATCCTATATAAAGGTCCAACAGTGAGATGCACAGGAGTGGAGGGGCAGTGACATCACCGGAGGCATGCAGGATGAGATAGTATTTTCTAACAAACTAGGGACAAGCAAGAGTTACTGAATACAGACCAGAGACGCAAGAGTAAACAAACCCTGCTGATTTATCTGTTATACATTGGGTAACTCATGCCTCTCCGGATATGCATCCCAACCACAAACACACACACACACACACACACACACACACACACACACACACACACACACACACACACCCTGCTCCTTACCTGCCTCAATCCAAGCTCTTCGGCCTGCCAGCTTGCTGCCATTAATCCCGGCTGGTGAAACTTTGCTGCCATTACTCCTGGCAAACTGCTCTTCTGTCCATTACTCCTGGTGAACTGCTCTTCTGTTCGTCGGCCAGTTAATCCCGGCCTGGTGAACTGTTGCTGCAATTAATCCCAGCTGTAACTGCTCAGCTTCCTTGCCACCATTAATCCCAGCTCTAACTGCTTGAATTCCCGCTGTTTCAGCCAGCCGGAAATGATGATGTGAGCTCCTTGAGCTCAATTCTGACTGGCTGGTAGCTTGGCGGAGCTGATGTCATTGCGCACATGATGACATCAGCTCCAACAGTGTGAAAATTTCAAAAATGCAAAGAAAAATTGGAAATGAAGGGGTGCCACTCGGGAATCATGGCACCCCTTCATTTGGACCCCAAAACTTGGTAAAAACTGAGTAATTTGGAGCAGTTGAGAGGTCTGCCCACCACATGTGTCATATTCCGCCCCTGTATGCATCTGGTTTGTCTTGTCTGTTACCTCCCCAACCTACCTCCCCAAATATACTTACTTCCCCTACCCCACATTCCACTCTCACCTGAAAAAAAAAAAGGGCAATCTGCTCCCAAAAAAAAAATGACGCCCCATACATAGCTGCCCATTTTGCACACATGTCCCCTGGACACATAAAATGTAATTTAATTGGCATTATAACATACTTTGTAGTCCTCACCCCTCTCTCAGGGGTTGAAGGTTTCATATCTACCTCCAAATTTATTCCATATGCACAGCTGTTGCTGTTAAAGAAATGGGCAGCTATGGACCTTCCCTACACCTGTCCTGCACATCCCAAGCTATTTTCCCTACTGTCTTTTCCTCTTTGTGCCTCTTTTTCACCACTTTCCTATCTCTCCATTTTCTTTTCTTTCAAAGAAATGAGGGCAGGGGTTAGCGGGAGTAAGCACTATTAAGCAGTAGTTATCAGGTTTGCGCATGTTTGTGCTTAGCTAAGCATTGCTAAGCATCACGCAAACTTGCACAAACCTGCTTATAACTGCTTAAAAGTGCCTTAGTCACTCTGTATGTGTGGGCCCTTGTTCTGCTCAGCAGCAAAATAAAACAGCTCTGTCAGTTTCGAACCCGGGACCTTGTATACACTACACTGCATGAAGTACCACTAAGCCACGGTAGATATACAAATTGGTGCTGAAATAAATATATCATGCATCAGAATGAGTGAATGTAAAGGAAAAATAGGAATGCCATACCACACAACTTGTTCTGTGGATCTTTACCAACAGTTGTTGTGGGATTAAATTACATGACTGTGATAAGAGAAGCAGCCATTCTAGCAGGAAATAATGTTACACCATCACTTTACAAACCCCACACAGTATCACAGCAGGACAAACACTGGCATATCTGTTTAGGACAGAGACCATACCAACTAAGTGTCCCTAATTTTCAGGGATGTCCCTGATTTTGAAACAAACTTTAGCTCTGTCCCTCTGAATCCCCCCCAAAACTACTGACTTTGGCCAGAAAGGTGGTGAATTACACATAATGAGTAATGACAATAATTAAGAGTTAGACACTTCTTTTACTTCAGAAAAGATGTATTACTCCATATGCTCTGGTTCTCTCAAAGTCTCAACTTAATGGCACAACTATTTTAAAGGTGTCCCTGACTTTTTCTCTACTTTTCCCTGAGTCTGTTCAAATATGTACCTGAGTGTTTGAGAGGTCTGGCAGAGGCAGAAACACAGAGGCATATCAGCCTTTCTGCTGTTACACACTGTGCAAATAGCTTTGGAAGGAGTTCCGGAAGCATACCCTTATGTGGGAATACAACACTGAAATACAAAACGATGTAGCCATGTACTGGTAGCAATCAACTGTAACAATGCCATTGCTCTAGTGCAGAAAAGACCTGTGTGGTGCACACACAAAGAATAACAGGCTAATCTCTAGCTACCATGTGGATAGGTCCACAGTTGGGAGTTATGCAGACAGACTACTTGCCTTGATAAACTAACATGTACACAGCAACCCTGTAAGTCCAGCAAGATAAAATTCAAACAATAATATGCACGCTCTCTGTACTTCTGCACCCCTACCCAAATGTAGAATATACCTGTGTGTGCAGGGTCTACCAAGGATGTAGGTAAGCATACACACAGTACTGAAATGTGTCCAGTTTTCTTGAGCAGCTTGTGCTAATGTCAACAATAAAACAGCACAAACTGTTTAGAACTGAGTAAATGAATATTCACAGTATAGCAGTTCACAAACAATTCTTGTGCCAAAGGAATACATCTCAATAACTAGCTTTGTATGGCAGTTAATTGTAAAAATTGAAAAGAAAGTACATCCTCCCATGTATCTTGGGTTAGCATTTTGAGAGGTGAGTACATTTCTACACTGACAAGTGTGTACTGGAAGCAGCAACATTTAGGTCTGAGTACAAAATGTAAATCACTGGCTACACCCCTGGCTTCTGATATAAGAACTATACCAACCTTCTGTCTTAAATAATGATGTCCACAGCAAACAAGGATGATCTCCATCTTGGAAAGCTGAAAGGGCCACGCCTACCTGAGTTAGCAATTTATAGTACTGGGTTGCTATGACAGTGATTACTGCAATTACTACACAGCAGGCTGCATGCAATTAGCAAATGGCGGCCACTAATTGGTGCAGAGGCCATCACATGCTCATGTGCAAATACCTACAAAAGCAGACTGCAATCGCTGCCACCAAACTCAATCACTCTATTACAGAGACTGACAGAGAGAGACAGAGAAAAGGAAAAAGAAAAATAAATAATACCAAATCATACAAAGAAAAGGTATGTGACACATATGTATTTACTGGCATGTAGTAGATGTTTTTGAAGAGTAGTCTACATAATGTGAACCATTCATATATGGCAGCAGTACTTATCTATGCACAGATGTCCTGCTTAACTACTGCTATGGACTATAAAGTGTGTACCTGTGGGCAGTGGGACATACCTGTGAAATGTGTAGCTCAGCATTAAATGTCAAAAATCTGATCCATGTTATCTGTGTTCTGTACAGTAGTGGGGCCAATGTCTGTTGGGGGGATTAGTGCTGCCATTATATAAACATGGGTGTGACAGAGCAACACATGCATGATAGTCATATTAAAGTGTAGCTTAGCATTGGCAACTGCTGTAGCAGTCTAGTATGCTTATCTAGCATTTGTAGCTATATATACCCCCTCTAATGTTAGTGTGTGTTCACATGTGACACCTGTTTGTGTTGCAACAAGGCCCAACAGTTCAGCTGTGAGGTCCAGGTATTTACAACAGTGTGGACCTTGTGTGTGTATGCCGCACACATATGGAGAAATATATATGTGTCATATATATTCACATCTGTATATGTGCATAGAGCAGGGGACATATTGCAACTGTTTGTGAAGGGTGGAGATATATATGTTGGTGAAGATTAGTATGCGCATATTTGTATGTAGGTTTTAGTGTGTGACAAACAAGACAGCATACAGTGCTGGTATATGACATGTGGTAGTTAAACAATGTGGGTGGTTTGTTCAGTTTGCAATGTTGAAGCCAGTGAGGCCTGCTAAAGCTACCTGGCTGTGAACACTTTCAATGCATTTATCACAAGACTGTGCATTATTATTACATTACTGTACAACTCACATCCTTATATATGTATATGTACACCAGTGGATGTGTATATGTATATATACATACATACATATATATATATATATATATATATATATATATATATATATATATATATATATATACATATATATATGTATATAGGATCACTACTGAATCCTGAACCTGCAAAATATCGAACTTTAAAATACCGAGACAATATAATCGAAAATACACGAAAAGTTAGAAACATGAATTACACAATACCGACATGTAAGCGCCAAAATATATGTGAAAGTATGTTCCGTGTAGGTATAAAGCATGTACTACCCCTTTAACAGACTGTTCAATAGTAAGCATCATCGCAATGTCTGACGATCATTTTGATGCACCTGGCATTCTAGGTGAACTCTATCCTAGGGTGCAATCGCAAAAGAAGAAACAAGTTTTGATTATTGAAGGTTATGTCTATCACTTGGAGAAAGGAGGAACGGAAAGGCGATATTGGTGTTGTAAGTTGAAGTGGTGTGGGGGTTGCAAAGGCAGAGTAGTAAGCGATTCACTCTCTGAAGGTGAGAGGCTATTAAAAAGTATGCCACACAATCATACAGGGGATCCATTTGAAGTTCAGAAATACTCTGTGTGTGGTACTTTGAGAGATAGGGCAGCGGTATCCAGAGACCCACCTTGCATGTTAGTGGATGACACTATAGCTTCCACTGCAATAGAATGTGCACCAAGTTTACCTAGTAAAAAGGCAATGCTCCAGCAAATTAGAAGAGTGAGATGTAAAACAAACTCAGACAATCATGTTCCCAAATTGACTCTAGACACTATAGATATGTTTATGTTTCCGTTTCAATCTGGCAGTTTTATTGAGAAACAGCTATCAGATTCTACGTCCGGACGCACTGTTATAGTGTTTACTACGGTGAGTAACCTACATGATCTAAGCATTGCTAGCATATGGCTTATGGATGGGACATTCTTTTGTAAAGGTTCACTATGTCGGCAGTTATATAGTGTACATGGTATTGTGAAATGTGGAGCATATAGCAAATCTGTTCCTTTGCTATACTGTTTAATGTCGAAGAAATCTTTGAGAATGTGTAACATGATGTGGCATTGCATTTTGTATCTGTTCTCATTTAATGCATTCCGATTGTCATTACAGTTTATTTTGTGTAACTTTGAAGTTGCATCCAATAAAAGTTTAAGGTTGAACATTAGTGATGTAAAGTCAAAGGGGTGTCTCTTTCACTTCAGTCAAAATGTGTGGCGTAAGGTTCAGCAGCTGGGACTAGCCTCTCTGTACAATTCGTCTCACACATTTCAATTTGCTGTGAAGTGCTTAGCAGCGTTGGCTTTTCTTAAGGAGTGCGACATGCTTCCTTCATATAAAATACTGCAAGATACCTTTCCTGATGATGGTAAAGAACTTTTGCGGTATTTCACAGACTGGTATCTGTTAGGACGCCCTCATAAATTTAGTACGAGATCTCATGTGGTGACGCGGTTTCCACCCTTATTTCCTATAGAGTTTTGGAATGTGTCTGAATTGAACAGATTATTTTTACCGAGGACTCAGAACTAAGTGGAGGCGTGGCATCGCCGTTTGAAATGCATGTTAGGAAGCAAGGGTACTGATTTATCTGTACTTATGAATATTCTATCCAGAGAACAAAACCGTGTGGATGTATTATGGGAAAAACTTGCTGCAGGTTGTCCTCCGTCCCCTAAGCGGAGGAAACTGATTAGTCGACATAATCATTTTCAGTCTATTCTGGAGCATCAGGAAGACTATATGTGTATTCAGCTTGTGAAAGCTATAGCATGTTTATTACGGATTTAATTGTGAAGATGCTATTGAACCAGATTATTTTGATTTACTTTACACTTTTGGGAATGGTATGACTCTTTATGTACACAGATCTTCGGGTATTTCATTATTAATACGTCCTTGGCATAGATAACACGTAGTGGTGTAAGAAGTGCTGGAACTTTTGTTGATTTGGTATGGCTGCACAGGTTTATATCTACACATTTCTTTTAATACACTGGTGGCATCTAGGATCGTCAACTAGTAATTTTCGGTATTTTGGTCTTTCGGTATTGCGGTGTTCGCGTTTCTGCCATTTCGGCATTCTATGTCTTCGGTATGTTGGTCTCGGTATTTTAAATTTCGATATTTTGCAGGTTCGGGATTCAGTAGTGATCCTATATATATATATATATATATATATATATATATATATATATATAGAGAGAGAGAGAGAGAGTCATATATACTCATACACATCTACATCTACTTGTTGCAATAGATTCTCTGTACTGTTGACTGACTGTGATGGTCAATGTGTTTGTGAATACGTCAAAGATATGTATTTGTGGGATAGCTTAGTGGGAAACTGTTTATGTCATGGTATTATGGGTCCTTGCTTTGATCCCAGCAAAAGCTGTGTTTTCTGTTGCTAGGCAGAAAAAGTGCTATGGCATACAGTGTGATTAAGTCCCTTGGTTTTAACTGGGGTGTGTCATTGGAGGCTAAAGCACTACATCTATGATTATTGATTGGTACTGATGTTGAATCCAAACCCTGTGTGTACTGTAGTACTACTTGAAGCTCTGGGCCTGTACAGCAAAGTATGGTGTATGTCCACATTGCTTGCATCCACTGTTTTGTGTGGTCCCTGTATTCATCACAGATTACATTCCCCAAGATTAATGTTTTGTAAGTACTGACACACAGTACTGTATAGTACACACATAAAGCTTATCTGGGTTGCCATACCTTTGTGTTCTGTAATTATGTCTGATGTGTGTGTGGGTATGTCTGTAACATGTCCTCTGTCATATGTTTGGTAAAACATATAACTGCGTATCTAGCAACATTTATAGTGGACTACAGCAGTATGCGACCTATATTCCCAATTGTGCACAGATTTTGGCCACGGGTTTGCCATTAGCAAGTTGTGTGGTATAATAGTAATACATTTACTGGACCTTACACTCATTTTGATGGATGACATATTTCTTTTCACATCAGCTTGATGTATATCGGCTGTGGCTAGGTGGTGCATTGTGTTCATACAGTGTGCAAGGTACTCTTGTATAGTCTTATATAGTGATTTTATTTGTTGCTGTGCAGAACATAGTTCATTAGATAGAGTGAGCCAGGCACTTTCAAGCAGTTGTGGGGTGAGCAGTGATAAGTGGTAGTTAAAGTCTTTCACTGTCAGTTAGCTAATAGGTTGCTATATATGGCAGTTCAGTGATATCTGTACTGTATAATGTTAAATGTGCCATATGACTTGCTCAGACATATTTTTTTCTTTATGTCTTCCAGGGATCATGGCACATCACAGAAATCCCAGCTGTAGTAGTGCTGAAGATGAGATCATTACTAGCTATATGATTCTGCACTACAGTCTTATATTCTCACGAACCAACCAGAACCAGCAGGAGCGTACTGCAGTGTGGCAAGATGTTGTCCGGAGGGTAAATGAGGTAGGCCTGCATAACCAGACATATGAGCAGGTATGCCAGCACTGCAGTGATCTACTCGGACATGTCCGTCAGCGTGCTTCTGATGTGCAGAGCAACAGCTTGCAACAGAAGGTGGTGTTAATATCCATCCCCCCCTCACCAGACTGGAGGAGCTGATCCTGAGCCTCATGGCACCTGCCCACCAACAACAGCAGCAGACATACACCATGATGGAGGTTGGAGCCACCCAGCAACAACACATGGAGCATGCAGGTAACATGGCATATCTCTAGACTACTGTTATCTGTATTGGTAGATCATGCATATGTGAGATGTGGAGTGCGTAGTTAGAAGATGTGGAGCCTGTTGTTGTGCAATACTGATCATTTGGAACATAATCTGTAGCCCTGTGAATGTAAACTGTTGTTCTACTGTAAAATTGCAAGCACACAGTAGCAATGCCACAGTTGTGGCCACTGACAAACTGTCTCATCTCTAAGTAGGTCCCTCTGGGGTGACATCAAGGCAGTGGTCAGATGCTGGTGAGTGTGTTCTACATGTATTATTGTAAATAAAAAGTGCATGTCATAGTTAAGGTGTAGGCCATGTACACATGTAACACACCTACCCATAATGCATGGTGTGCATGTTTGGTGTTAGACCACACACATCCCACTAATGTGATTAGCTGCCTTAAGCACATGCAATACCCAGATCATCTCAAACAAATGTGGCTACACTGTAGTGACCATTGGATAGGCAAAGTTGATACTCAACATGCACATAACATACACAACTATGTCATACACAGAGCATTTTGACATGCTACACATAAATGATTCACAAACCCTCTGTAAAGACACACTCCAGTATCCAAAATCTCATCCACACATTACACATAATATACCTGAGGGGTAGAGGCCTATCATGGGGCATTTAAACACTCTGCAACACACTATACATTCATGTCAGGGACTGGTCCTTATTGGCTTCCTTATAAACCCATGTAACAACTGGTTGTGAAATGGTGAATGTAGCCAAGGTAGTACAGTTTCGTACAGCATGATTAGTGCTGGTTTGGGAAACATTTGTAGCCTTGAGTGACCACATGATGCTTCATGATGATGGCCTATGGTACTATACCCCATCCAGTTATTGTAACCACAGTACTACACATAGCTTCACTTGCTATACATCTCAATGTTGTGTGTGTGCAAAAATATGCACCTCTAAACAATATGCATACCAATCACCATTTGCACAACTGGCACATATATGTCTTGTGATGCTATTGAGTGGAGAAGTCATATGACACACATTGGGTATGTGTGATGTTTAAATATGCAGTTGTGTTTTAGCATGCCATGTCATGGATGACACTGGCATGGCCACAATATGATCTACACTCACCATAACTACTGTACATTGGGTATGTGGATGAATGGTATTCCATCAATTATACATGCACCACTGATGATGTTGTGTGAGTACTCATCGTGCATGTGCTAAAACTGTGTCCACAATTATTTGCTAAAGACACAGAGGCTGTAATCAGTATTAGATACCTATCTGACACACAGATACACATCCAGCCATGGAATGTAGACCTGTGGGTTATGGTGCACAGTACATTACAGAGTTTTGAATATTTGCACAGCAATGTTGTGTCCATGTATGCATTGTGTTCCAGGGGGAGGCCAATCACCTAATAACAAAACACATGCATCAAAGCCATCTATAGTGTTAGTAACAAGGACTGTCTACACTTGCACTGCATGCTGTTGAGCAACATATGTCCTGCATGCTGACATGTGTGATATGACTATTTTGCTTGTGATACTGTACCCCACCATCACCTGCTATTGTGTATGTTCTGAGATTTCTGGTGGTGTGTGTGTGTGTGTGTGTGTGTGTCTGTGTGTGTGTGTGTGTGTGTGTGTGTGTGTGTGTGTGTGTGTGTGTGTGTGTCTGCTTTAGGGAGGAGTGTATTTGTGTGTGTGCATGTGTGCATGTGTGCATGTGTGCATGTGCACATGTGTGCATGTGTGCATGTCCGCATGTGTGCACATGTGCATTTGTGCATGTGCATGTGTGCATGTGTGTATGTGCATGTGTTCATGTGCATGTGTTTATGTGCACGTGTGCATGTGCATGTGTGTGTGTGCATTTGTGCATGTGTGCATGTGCATGTGTGCATGTGGTCTGCCATCAAGTTCAGGTCTTAAAGTGTGTTTCCTGTTTTCCTCTCACAGGTGCAGAGATGGGGCTGGTTCAGTACAGCAGGGAACCTGATGTCACTGAGACAGACGGTGATCATGAGGATAGGTGTGTTGAGGCACAGGCAGGTTTGCCAGGGTCTGTTGTTGGGCCACCAATTGACAGTACACAAGCCTCCACCCCATCCATGCATACAGTCATACTGTCTGTACATCCATCATCACCATTGCCCTTAGCTGAGGGACAGTGTGGTATTTATGGCACATGTATCAGGACACAGCAGCCATAGCCAGATGTATGGAATGGTACCACATAGGCAGATGCTCAGGGGTTCTCGTCAGAGCACTGCTGGTCATCATGCCCCTGGCAGACGTGCCACAACTCTTTCAACCACATGAATATTCCAGGCTGTCATGGAGGCACAGGCATGAATGGAGCGGTACACCAGACAGGTACTAAGGGCACAGAGGGCTCATAACACCTCTGTAAATGACAGTATCCATGACCTAGCAGGTGCCATACGTAATTACACTGAGGTCATTGATAGATGTTGGGGTGAGACATTGAATGTCCTACACAATGTCATGTCCATGTGTCAGGACAGTGCGGGATGTTGAGACGTTGACGTGGAAGTATGCCAGCAACATCAGCAGCTGGAGGTCACCGTGGACATCCAGCAAGTCACAGTTGCTCCCGTAGTGCCAGTACCAGCCCCAGCAATGTTGGGGGGGTTGTCCATAGACTGTCCTAGAAGACCACATGCACGTGGCTCTGGCCAGTCCCAGCAGGGACCTGGATCCAGTGGACATATGTCAACCTCTAAGGATAGTACCCAGTCTTGATTAGTAACTGATACTGTCTGTAGCACCCTTGCCAGGTACAGGTTCCGTATCTGTGGCCAGATACAGTTATCTGTAAAGCCTACCATGTACAGTCTGTAGCTGTCCCACAAATCCCCGTATATGGCAGCCACATGGTGGAACTGTGTGCATGCAGGTACACTCACATAAACCAGAAACCTAGGGCAAACACATACCCGCACACATTACATCAACATTGGGCCATAACAGTACTCATGGCTCTCACACACACACACACACACACACACACACACACACACACACACACACACACACACACACACATGTTGATTGTATGGCTCAGTGTAGGCCTCAGGCAAACCAACAACACACCCTGTGCATATGATGAAGCCTGTGCCACCTCCTGTCATCTGTAACATTGATGCAGGAACAGGCTAACATAGTGCTGATGCACAGGGTGACTTTGATAAAGTATAGCAATGGTTGAATGTGTAGCATGTTGTCAGCAGTAAAGTGTAATGATATCCTTGAAGGTGTAGCTGAGCAGGCATGATGCATTAAAGCTGTAATTAGCAATGTTGTATTGTTTCCACCAGTGTTTATTTCAATTGTGTTTTGTTTGCCCATGTGCCACTTGGCTGATGTGTGTAGTTGTGTCAGCATGTGTTATACAGTGGACAGTAAGTGTGGGGTGTGTGCAACACAGGTTTGCAGGTGTACATTTGTGAACATGGTGGAGGTGCACTGTCTGCATGTACATGCATATTGGACACATGGGCAGGGTGACATTCCCTGTATTGGCCAGTGTTAACACTCCATAATTTCTTTTGGTGGCCAGTATGCATTGTACTACTCATATTTTTGAACTTGAGTACGCATGTGTGTGTATAACACGGGTTGACACTGTGCTGTGGGTGATGCTGTTGTTCCTATCTGTCATTGGTTTGCATTACTAAGGTAAACAGTGTCCCAGCTGCATAATCCTGTATTAATGCACACAGTTCATCTACAGGGTTGCATGGACTGTGCTATCGCAAACACAAGAAATTCTCACTTATACAGTAAAAGTGCATTAGTCTCATGGACCCCTGCCATAAACTAAATATATAATATACGGTGTGATGTTATACCAAAAAAGAGTTACATACCAAGAAGGGATAACCTCTCTGGTCAGTATTATTTGGAAAATGCAATCCCTCAATAAACATACAAGGCAAGCTTCAAAATACAAAATGGCAACAGTTCCAAAGACAACACTAAAGCTGTATTTACTGTTGTTCATAATCTACAGGGGAAATCTCAGATTGGGTCACAGTTAGTGTAAATGGTCACAAAGTTCACTTATCTGACTGGTATTACCAATTCCTTGTCAGACAGTTTGAATGCGGATTTCACCACCCTGCTGCTATACAAGGGCCACATTTCCAGACCTGCAGAACGTAATACCTGATGATTCACATATATTCTAGTTAAAACATCTATTTAACAAGGTCCACACCACAGTGGCAATGGTACTGGACAGTGCCCCTGGCTGTGTCATACACAAGCTGACATATGAAGT
This sequence comes from Protopterus annectens, assembly GCF_019279795.1. Taxonomy (NCBI): domain Eukaryota; kingdom Metazoa; phylum Chordata; order Ceratodontiformes; family Protopteridae; genus Protopterus; species Protopterus annectens. The sequence goes on from NC_056732.1 coordinate 1,223,545,164, forward strand.
CACCACTCACCTAAACGCTCTGTCTAGATGGAGCCTCTATACAGGTTACATACATGTGGAATGACGTACGGTAATGGTGTTCACAGTCCACAAGGGTTGAGCTACAACGTATTCTTCTCCTTTTGGATGCTCCCATGAGGGGTCACCACAGTACATCATCTGTTTCCATGTCTTCCTGCCCTCTGCATCTTGTGCTGTCACACCATCCACCTGCATGTCCTCTCTCACCACAGCCATAAACCTCATCTTAGGCATTCCTCTTTTCCTGTTACCTGGCGGCTTCATCCTTAGCATCTATTTCACAATATACTCTGCATCCCTCCTCAGCACATGTACAGACCAACTTAATCTTGCCTATCTGGCATGGTCTACTAACCTTCAAACCATGGCCTGACCCTCTAATATACTTATTCTTAAACCTGTCCACCCTCGTCACACCCAGTGCAAATGTTAACATAAATTGATTAAGGGTAGAACTACAACAGGGCCTGGAAACTCTCACCCTATAAGCCAGACCAATGTTATCTGGAAGGCTATGGAGCACAGCATTATGGAACTCATTAACAGAGGCATTATGAACCTGCAAACACTGCACCATACCCACTTAGGTTCTCTAAAGGCCAGATCATGGCTCCTACACCTAGTAGACTTCAAGCCAGTCAACAAGGCTATAGGTGAGGGAGGGGAGGTCAACACAGCCAAGCTATAGCTCACCAGCAAAACATACCCATCCCACATACTGGTATTAGACATAACCTCAACAGACTGACCATAAACGATTGTTAGATGATGGCTTGAAAACTGACGCACAGATGTAGGACACACAGTAACATTTGCAGCCTCCATGTACTATTCTATGCCAGTAAGAAGTGGTATTCACCTGCACTCAGTCCTGGGATCACAACTGTTTGGCATATAGCTTTCTTAGGTACAAGCAAGCACAGTAGGGATATGTCTGCCCACGTTTAATGAAAATGCATACGGTGGGCTATACTTTATTCTCCAGATGACACACACACATCCTCCAAAAGGGTATTATACAGATAGATACCTGGTGTCAAACTCATGCTGTAAAGCTATAAGCCTAAGAAATCACAGTTATCCACTTTTAGAAAACAAAGTATCCCCAGAGTACCACATAGGTAGTAGCCCCCAAAATGTGGAACAGGTACTAATGTATACATAGAGCCTTGTGTTAAGTCATCTCTCCTTTGATAATCACAATACCAAAGGGTTTTGGAAATCCCTCTGCAGAGCACATAAGCAATAAAGGGTTTGCATGCAGATCCACAGAGGTTGTTGCACACCTATAATGATTAGTCATCTTTGCCAGACTTTGCTTGCTTTGGAACAGGTTTCAAATATACCTCAAGCATAAACCCTCACTCACACTCTTCAATAGAAACCGTGATGAGTGGATTTGAAACGGAAGCCATAGCCCATGGATCACTGCAGTGGCTAAGCTTGTCACAAGCATACAGAAGTGACCTAAGGTCTGGAAAGCACCAGTATGCTCTGGCAAAGATAACACATGCATTCATGGAGAAAGCAGAGTACCCACCTATGAAATACTTGAGGTCACATGTATGTATATGGATTTGCCCCACAGCTACCTTACATGTGTAATGCACATACAGTTGTCATTGTGATATGTCATATACTATAAAAATCAAAACCCACTCCACATTGGCCAATGGTGTCACACACCTGGAGCCGAAACACACAGTCAGCAAGTGCAAGATTGAAACTCTTTCCTAACTACATTATGATGCTACAGCAGTATGCCTTTATACGACCCGCTAAACACATTACTGGGATTTCACCTTTCTACAGGCATACTTGTAGGATGGTGACATCATCGGCCTTCACAAAGATGAGTATACCACTTTTAAGGTGTTTGACTAGTCTTCAAAAAGGTTGCTCTTCCCCAGGGAGACACACACAGTTGAAAAGTGCAGGATTTAAACCCCTACCTAACTACATTATGATAATGCAGCAGTACGTATTTACACAACATGCTATACACATTACTGGGATTTCACCTTTCCACAGGTATATTTGTAGGATGGTAACATCATCAGACTTGACAAAGATGAGTATACCACTTTTAAGGTGTTTGAGTAGTCTCCAAAAAGGTTGCTCCTCCTCAGTGAAAGGCACACAGCTGGCAAGTGCAGGATTCAAACCTCTGTCTAACTACATTATAATACTAGAGCAGTATACATTTACATGATGTACTATACACATTACTGGGATTTCACTTTTCCACAGGTATATTTGTAGGATGGTGACATCATCGGACTTGACAAAGATGAGTATACCAATTTTAAGGTGTTTGAGTAGTCTCCTAAAAGGTTGATTTTCTCCGGGTTGGCACACACTTGGCAAGTGCAGGATTCAAATCCTTACCTAACTACATTATGATACTATAGCAGTACATAGTTACACGACACACTATACACATTACTAGGATTTCACCTTTCCCAGGTATATTTGTAGGATGGTGACATCATCGGATTTTACAAAGATGAATATACCACTTTTAAGGTGTTTGAGTAGTCTCCAAAGAGATTGCTCATCCCAAGGAAGACACACATACAGAGTTGGCAAGTGCAGGATTTAAACCCGTACCTAACTATGTTATGATACTACAGCAGTTTATATTTACACAACACGCTACACATATTACTCAGATTTCATTTTTCCACAGGTATATTTGTAGGATGGTGACATCATCGGACTTGACAAAGATGAGTATACCACTTTTAAGGTGTTTGAGTAGTCTCCAAGAAAAGGTGCTTTTCTCCACGGAGACACACACAGTTGGTAAGTGCAAGATTCAAACCCCTACCTAACTACATTATGATAATACAGCAGTACACATTTACACAACACGCTATACACATTACTGGGATTTCACCTTTCCACAGGTATATTTATAGGATGGTGACATCATCGGACTTGACAAAGATGAGTATACCACTTTTAAGGTGTTTGAGTGGTCTCCAAAAAGGTTGTGCCTCCCCAGGGAAACACACATACGCACACAGTTGACAAGTACAGGATTCCAATCCCTACCTATCTACATTATGATACTACAGCAGTATGCATTTATACAACGCGCTATACACATTATTGGGATTTCTTCTTTCCACAGGTATATTTGTAGTATGGTGACATCATCGGACTTGACAAAGATGAGTATACCACTTTTAAGGTGTTTGAGTACGTCTTTACACTTCAGCAAGCAATATGGAGTTACAGGGTGCAATACAGACATTACTTGCTGACAGTTTGCACAAAGGTTTTTTCACATTTGCTAACCTCAGCAGGCTTATCATACTAGGTGTATTGTGAGTGTATTGTATGCATAGGCCATGACCATATCATATATGAGTTGATGCATCACATGCTGGCACACACAGGGTCAAATCTTGAGTAGCCTCTTACCTTCACCTACATGATACTGCAATATTACAGAAAGATGATAAACTTCAACAATTGGCTGAGCTTCTGGTGTCATTCAAAGGGTATCCAGTCTCTGTCTGCCTGTGATGACATGATAGACAAGCCTTGTTGCTTCACTACAGATGGTTTGCACCTGTCACCCCTATGCTTCTGAATACTAGCCAAGGTTCGTGCTGTCCCCATATTACCTTTTTTAGGCAAGGCTCAAAGGTTCATAGGTTCATAGGTAGGTAGTAGTCTATCGGCCTAGGGGCCTATACAAGGCCAGGCAAAAAGGTACCATGGCTTTTGCCACCCAAGAAATTTATTTTCCTGTGCCACTGTCATGCAGAGACACAGAAGTGATCCCCAGGGTGAAGTTCCTATTTCCCATCCAATAATCAAGATTTTCCTTGGAATGCTAATGAGGAGCTTTGTTTGATTTAGATAGGTAGTTTATTCTGGAGTATGTGAAGTCTGCGGGACAGGAATCTATCCCTCCAGCATGTTCTGTTTATTGTGGTGACAAGGTTTAGGTCCCTAGAGCGTGTAGGTTCATGGGTTCATAAGTAGGTACTAGGCTACCTGCCCAAGGGCATTTATAGGCCTAGCCAGAATGTGTTGGCTTTCACCTCCCTTTTAAATTAGTTTCCTGGGCCTCTGTCTAGCAGGGCCACTGAAGTGATCCCAGGGGTAAATTTACAATTTCCCATCCACTCATCAAGATTCCTCTTGAAGAGAGTCTGCAAGGGGGTCTGCCTAACATCAACTGGATTCTATTCCAGAGTGAGGGAAGTCTCTGGGACAGGAAGCTATCCCTCCAGCACATCCTGTTTATTGCTTTGCTAAGGGTTAATTCACAGGAGCGTGTGGCTCTAAGAGATTTGTTTTTCTTGAGGTGGAGCATGTCCATTAATTCCAGATTGGACATGGCCTTATACGTCAGGCATAGATCACCTCTGAGCAGGCAGTAAGCAACCGAGTAGAGCTGGAGTTTCTTTAGTTGAGCTGCATAGGGCATCTCTTTGAGGCCCATGATCCTCTTGGTGAAGTACTTGCGTGGTCTTACCAGCTGTTGCATGTGCCAGTTAAGGTACATACCAAATGGGGCATTGTACTCTATTATGGGCCTAATGAGTGATGAGTAGAGGGGCACAATGACCTCTCTTGATCTAGAGGTGAACCCTTTCGTGATTAGGTGGGCAACATAGAAGGAATAACAAACCACTTTGCCAATTTGATTATCAAAGGAGAGGTTACTATCTACCTGAGTCCCCAGGTCCCTAATTACATTTTCCGTACCTAGTGGATTACCACCTATGTGGTAATTTGTGGGCACTTTGTTTTTTCCAAAGGGGATGACTATGCATTTTTTGCCATTCAGCTTGAGGCCATGGTTTTGACACCAGGTATCTGTCTCTGTAAGACCTTTCTGGAGGATGTCTGTGTCAGCCAGAGAGTCGATTATGGCCCTCAGTTTACAGTCATCTGGGAACTTGGTCAGCCATAGTCCTCCCATGCTTGCCTGTACCTCAGAGACGTATATATTGAACAAGAGGGGTCCCAGGAACGAGACCTGTGGGATGCCACTTATGACTGGTTTAGAGTCAGACATTACACCTGCAACTCTGACCATGTGTGTTCTATCCGTGAGCCAGTTGGCCACCCATCTCATGACATAGGGGTTAATGTTCAAGCTGGTAAACTTGTCTATGATACCAGAGTGGGGAATGGTGTCGAAGGCCTTAGTGAGGTCCAGGTAGGCTTTGTGGACTACCTTCCCTTCATCTATGGCCTTGGTAACTGTTTCAAAGAAGTCAAGTAGGTTTAGGAGGCAAGATCTGTCTTTAACAAAGCCAAATTGGGTAGGGTCCAGTATCTGGAGGTTCCCAATGTCTCTGTTTATGAGTTCCATGATAATTCACTCCATAGCTTTGCAGACCAGGCTGGCCAGGCTTTTAGGGCAGTAGTTCCCAGGTTCTGTTGTGGCGCCACCTTTGTGGAGCGGGATGACTGTTGCTGTACTCCATTCTTTGGGTACGTAACCTGTGGTAAGGTTGAGTCTGAACAGTGAATGTAGGTGAGGGTTTAGTTCCTTTTGGAGCTCATGTAAGACACAGCCTTGGACACCATCCAGTCCCATTGATGCTGGGTTCTTAGCTTTTGAGAGGGCTGTTTTTACCTGCATGTCCATGAAGTCTGGGGCTCTGCATTCTTCTGGGATGGACACGTGCCCTTTTGGGGGTGGGGGAGTGAAGTTTGCACTGAACTTGTCCACCAGGATGTTGGCAATGTCAGTTGGTTAAGTGTATTTTTTGCCATTTTCCAGTAGCTGAAAGCATATCTGAGAGTTGGCACCTAAATGTTTGATATAGCTAAAGAAGGCTTTGTGGTTATCTTTAGATTCCTTGGCAATTTTTCTTTAGAAACTGGACTTGGATTTTTTTATGAGCGATCATAGTTTCTTGCTAATAATGATCAGTGATGCCTTTCCTTTTTGGAATTTTGCTCTATCATGTGTTAGTTTCCTCCTTCTGTTGTATAGCTTATTTATGGGCAAGGACCACCAGATTGGTTTCTTCTTTTTGGAGGAGTGAGTCTTGGTTTTAATTGGGATGGCTCGATCCATGCATCCCTGTAGATGCTCATAGAATGCACATGTAAAGGATTCTGCAGATTGTATAGCATTATCTTGTAGCAAGGGGGCTTTGAAACTTTCCACTTCGGTCTTAAGAAGTGTGAACTTTGCTTTTGAAAAGTTTTTCACAGTGGTTTTGTTGACTGGGGGGGGGGGGTCAGGATGTGGATGTCCAGTGTTATTACTTCATGATCTGATATTACCAGTGAGGGGTTTACCTCTGGTGTGGGACACTGATCCCCCATGTTGGTGATGATCAGGTACAGTATGTTGTCACCTCTAGTGGGTGTGGTGACCAGCTGTTACAGGCTGTTTGAGTTTATAAACTCTAGGAAGCATTGGGCAAAGGACTTTGTACTGAAGTAATTTTCCCAGTCAATGTTTGGGTAGTTGAAATCTCCTCATATCATGGTGTTTGGTAAGACCTTTATATTTCCCACAGTTCTCAGGAATACTGAGTGAGGGTCCTGAGACAAGGTATGAGATTTATAGCAGGCTACGATCTGATAAGCAGCTTTGCCCAATGTTAGTTGCCCTTGCATGGCCTCCAAGGCCTCGTGCTGTGCCACTAACCTGGAGGTGTGGGTATCCTTTATGAAAATGGATACACCCCCCTCCTTTAGTATTTCAGTCTGGGTTTTGGGGCCGACGCTCGGAGGGATTGGGATTTCTTTAAGTGGAGCATGTCCAACAGCTCTGTGTTTGACATAACTTTGTATGTTAGGCAGAGATCACCTCTGAGTAGGCAATATGTGACAAAGTAAAGCTGTAGTGTTTTGAGATGGTCTCTGTATGGCATGTATTTGAGGCTGCTAATCCTCTTTGTGAGGTATTTCTGCAGGCTTTCCAGTTGTTGTAGATGTCTTGGGAGGTACATAGCAAAAGGGGCATTGTACTCTATAATGGATCTAATGAGTGATGAGCAGAGGGGAACAATGACCTCTTTTATTCTGCATGAGACACCTTTTGTGATGAGGTGTGCCACATAGAAGGATTTCCTGACAACTGTGGTGATGTGATTATCAAAGGAGAGTCTACTGTCCACCTGTGTCCCAAGGTATCTTATCACACTTTCGGTGTTAAGTATACTACCACCTATGTTGTAGTTCATGGGTACAGTGTTTTTACCAAAGGGGATGACAATGCACTTTTTTTGCACTGAGCTTGAGGCCATGGCTTTGACACCAGGCATCTGTCTCAGTGAGGCCCTTTTGTAGGATGTCCACATCATTAGTAGTCTCGATTATGGCTCCTAGTTTGCAGTCATCTGGGAACTTTATTAGCCAGAGACCTTCCATGTTAACGTGTACTTCAGGGAAGTAGATACCAAACAGGACAGGACCCAGGACTGAACCCTGTGGTACTCCACTTGTCACTGGTCCGATTTGGAGTCTGCTACTTTCACAGTGTGGGTTGTGTCAGTCAGCCCATCTTGTGACATACAGATTTATACCTAGTTTAGTGAGTTTATCCATAATTCCAGAGTGGGGGATGGTGTCAAAAGCCATGGCAAGATCTAGATAGGCTGTGTGAATCACCTTACCCTTGTCTACAGCTTTGGTGACTGCTTCAAAGAAGTCTATCAGGTTTAGAAGACATGATCTGCCTTTCACAAACCCAAAATCGTTGTGGTCCAGAGTTTGGAGATTACCAATGTCTTTGTTTATAAGTTCCATGATGATACATTCCATGGCCTTGCAGACCAGGCTCATCAGGCTAATGGGGCACTAGTTCCCAGGGTCAGTGGTGGCTCGCCCCTTATGTAGTGGGATAACCATCGCTGTGCGCCATTCAGCAGGCACAAAGCCTGAGGTGAGGCTATGATTGAACATGGTATGCAGGTGTGGTGCCAGTTCATTCTGTAGTTCATGTTGAACGCAGCCTGGGGTGTAATCTGGTCCCATGGATGCTGTGTTCCTGGCTTTGGAGAGTGTTTTTTACCTGTGCAGCCATGATGACAGCAACTTTGCATTCTTCCAGTATAGAGATGTGCTCTTTCATGGGTGAGAGGGGGGGTAAAGTTAGCACTGATCCTATCTGCCAGGCTGTTGGCAATATCAGTTGGGTCTGTATATTTAGTGCCACTGTGCTGTAACTCAGAGCAGACCTGAGTGGTGCCTTTGAGATTCTTGACATAGCTATAGAATGCTTTGTGGTTGTCTTTAGAATCAGTGTCAACTTTGTTTTCGTAACTAGCTGTAGAGGATTTTATCAGGGATTGCAGCTTCTTCCTGAGGCTGACCAGGGAGCTCCTACACTCATGGGATTTTACCCTCTTTTGCAATAGTTTCTTCCTTCTGTTGTGCAGTTTGTTTATGGCAGGGGACCACCAGATTGACTTCCTTTTCTTGGAGGATAGCGTCTTGGTTCTGTTTGGGATAGCATGATGCATGCATTCATGTAAGTGCTTATAAAGTGCAATTGTGAAGGATTCAGTAGACGTAACAGTATTGTCCATCTGCATGGGTGTCCTGAAGTTCAGCACTTCTGTCTTAAGAAGCATGAAGTTGGCTTTGGAGACATTATTTAACATGGTTTCCTTAATGGGGGTGGGGGGGTGGGTCCAGAATGTGGATATGTAGGGTAATTAGCTTATGGTCAGATGGGACCAATGAGTCGTTGACTTCAGGTGGAACACTGGTCACTCAGGACAAACCAAACCCCATAACCAACACAAATAACCACAAAGTTAGCTAAATGCTACTCATTGCCAGAAGTCTTAGCCTCCAGATGCACACATTTGAGGCACATCTCAGTATGGAGAATATTGATATCTGTGCAGTAACAGAAACCTAGTTCAAGGCTCCAGAGAACACACCAGCACTACCAGGATACTACTCATTCTATACCTTCCAGTATCAGGACCTGGATCATAGCACATAGGGTGGGGATGTATCCATATTCATTAAGGATTCCTACACCTCTCTCTACATGCTCTGTACAGGATATGTACCCATAGAATGTTGCACAACATTCTTCACACTCCACAGCGGTTGGGGCCACAAATACCTCTTGGCATTCATGCTCTATGAGCCTGACGAGTCTGCTCTTTAAGGCAATGGAGCCATTCATAATGGAAGTCAACAATAAAGAGATTGTGAACCTTCACACAGTTGAGCACACTCAGTTTGGCTTCATCATATGCAGATCACACCTCCTGACTGGGTGGATTTCTTTGAGACCATTACCAAGGCTACAGATGATTGAAATGAGTTCCACACAGCCTACCTATACCTCGCTAAGGCCTTTGACACCATTTCCCAGTCAGGTATCATAGATGAACTCACCAACCTGGGCATGAATCCATACATCACAAGATGGATTGCAAAGTGGCTCACAGATAAATCCCACAAATTAAGAGTTGCTGGCTACATGTCAGACTCTACACCGGTAACAACTGGTGTCCCCCAGGGTTCAGTCCTGGGGTACCTCCTGTTTGGTATAGACTTCCCAAAAGTACATGCCAACACAGGAGGGTTGTGGTTTACTAAGTTTGCTGGGAACTGCAAAGTGTTTGCCATAATAGATTCCCCGGATGACACAAATATTCTCCAGAAGGGACTCAGATTTGTGGTGTCAGAATCATGACCTCAAGCTCAATGTAGAGGAATGCATAGTGATCCCCTTTGGTGAAAACAAAGTACACACAAACTACCACATAGGTGTTACCCCCTTAAAACTGACAAGGTAATAAGGGATCTGGGGACACAAGTAGTCATCTTTCCTTTAACAACCATGTTGCTAAAGTGATTGGGAAATCCTATGTGGCCCACCTAATTAACAAAGGCTTTGCATCAGGATCCGAAGAGGTAGTGGTGGCCCTCTACTCTTAAGTCATCAGACCCATCATTGAGTACAATGCACCATTTTGGATGTACTTGACTATGCATATCCAGCAGCTGTAGAGATCACAGAGGTACCTCACCAAGAGGATTACTGCCTCAAACAGTTGTGTTATGCAACACAACTGGTAAAACTAAATCTGTTTTTCATTGCATATTGCCTACTCAGAGGCACACTCTGCCTAACATACAGAGCCATGTCCAACACATAACTGCTGAGCATGCTCCATCTGCAGATAACAAAATTGAGTCACCCTACACACTCCAGGGATATGAACCTCATCACAACAATGAATACAACATGCTGGTGGGATAGAGTACCATCCCAGACACTTGCCTTACTTTGGAACAGAGTCCCAATGTGCATCAGACAGAGCCCCTCACTGACACTCTTCAATAGGAACCTTGATGTGTGGATGGGAAACAGACAATTGACACCAGGCATCACATCAGCAGCCCCAATATAAAGGGACTTAGGGTACTAACTATTAGAATGAGGGCTTGGGAGACTATCCAATGGGGTCTTGAAAGCTGCACAACTTGCCTAGGCTAACATATGCCTTATTGAAGATAGGTTCATAGGTATGTAGTAGACTATGTGACAGGTACATGTCTACAGATAGTAGATGTGTACTTTATTGTACCGGCATGTTGTACAGCAGGCACATGGACCACAAACACTGTAATGCTTACAGATACTGGTGGCTGTTATGTACACTGGGTGAGATGTGCACCTCATGTCTTTTGTGCCATTGGGATGTGTGCTGGGTGGGACAGTCTTGGATGGCTCCCTGCCATGGTCACCCTCTTACACACATCTCTGCCCATCCATCTTTGGCTTATTATACTGTGTTCCCCCTACATATATATATATATATATATATATATATATATATATATATATATATATATATATATATATATATATATGTACATAGGTAGGTAAAAGGCTATCTGCCTAAAGGCATATATTAGTATGGCCAGAGTGTGCAGCTATCACCACCCATGGAGTTAGTTCCCTAGGCCTCTGTGTAGTAGAGCTGATGAAGTGATCCATGGTGTGACAGTTCAGTTTCACATACACTCATCAAGGCTCCTCTGGAAGAGTGTCAGTGAGGGACTCAACTTAATGTAGGTTGGGATGGAGCCTGTTCCAAAGAATGGGAAGTCTGTGAGTTATTAATGTATCCCTCCAACATGTTCTATTTATTGTTGTGATGATGATATCCCTAGTGCATGTAGTACAGTGAGCTTGGGGTTACCTCAGATGGCACATTTACATCCGTTCTGCATTGGACATGGACCTGTCTGTTGGGCAGAGATCACCTGACTAGACAGTATGCAACAGACTACAGATTGAGTTAATTTCAGTCTTGTTGCATGGGGCAACTGTTTGAGGCCAGTAATGCTCTTGTTGAGATACATCAGTGGTCTTTCCAGCTGCTGAAGGTGCCTAGTCAGATTCATCGCAAGTGTGTTATGGTACTCTATGATGGGGCTGATGACTGATGCGTAGAGGGAACCTCCTTTGACATACATGCAAAGACCTTGGCAGTTTGTGGGGACATATAGCATGATTTTCTAACCACTTTGTGAATGTGTTTCTGAAAGTAGTGATGACTATCCACATGTGTCCATAGATCCCTTATTATTACCTCCATATTTAGGGTGTTGGCACCTATGTGGTATTTGTATGACTGTAGCTCGAGCCCATAAGTTTGACACCACATCTGTCTGATGAGACCCTTTTTAAGGATGTCTCTTTTGTCCCAAACATCGATTATGACAACCTTTTAGTAGTCATCCACAAACCTTGCTAAACACAGCCCACATGTTTGACTGTATTTCTGAAAAGTATACACCAGACAGGAGGGGTCCCAGGACTGAGCCATGGGGGACAGCAGCTGTTACCAGCTTGATCAGGAGACCACAATTCTTACCTTGTGGGATCTATCTGTGCCAAAGTTGGCAATCCATCAAATGACATACGTGTTTATGCACAGGTTGTTGATTTTGTGGATACAACATGTGTGTATGTGTGGGATGTTGGAAAAGGGCTTTTCAAGGTCTATGTAGGCCATGTGTAGCTCATTTCATTGATGCATGTCCTGGATGACTGCCTTGAAAACTGTCTAGCAGGTTTAGGAACCATGATCTGCCCCTGACCAAACCAAAATGGGTAGGGTTGGGTGTTTGTAGGCTCTCAATAGCTCTGTTTATAAGTTACATAATGATGGACTCCATGGCCTTGCACATCTGGCTTATTAGGCTTATAAGACAATAGTACCCATGGTCTGCTGTGCACCAACACTCGTGGTGTGTGCCAAATGTTGCTGTCACCCATTCAACAGTTTCATATCCTGTACAGACGGTGAGTCTCAACAGACTGTTCAGATGCAGGGTCTGTTTGTTTTGGAGTTCACATATGACACAGCCAGGGAAACCATGTTATCCCATACACGCCATGTTTTTAGGTTTCTAAAGAGCTGTTTAACCATTGTATATGTGATTTCTGGGCTTTCACAATCTCCAGGTATGATAATGGGCCCTTTTGTCAATGAGAAGGGGGGTAAATATTTATGAACCTGTCTGACAAGATGTTGGCAATGTCCGTCATGTACATGTATTCATTTACAGTTTGCACTGACTCAGAACATATATGAGTTTACATTGATATTTATGACATAGCGAAAGAAAGCTTCATGGTTCTCTATGGACTCTTTGACCATGTATTGGATAATGTTAGGAGTGCTCATTGTTTCTTGATGATACTGATCGGAGAATTATTGATCTTCTTTGGCTTTTCACTTTCTTTGAACAACTTAAGTACTTGGAGTACATACTTTGATTATGACAGGTGTCCATTATATTATATGGGTCTGTTTTCATATCAGCGTGTGCACAAGGCAGGATTGGTGAATAGTGACACGTGTCTGGAGTAAGAACTGCAGCTGCCAGATATGTGTGGCCCACTGCTGTACTCAGACATGGCCTAATGTTGTGAGCATGCCCAATATGACCTTTCAGTATGTTGCTGACTGAAATTTGCTAAATTTGTTTAAGTGTGTGAGCATGCCCAGTAAGAGCATATATACGATATGTGTGTGAAAATCAAGTTGGTTTTTACTTCAGGGCTCACCTTTGTGTTGTACATCGACAGGAAGCACAGTGTGCCTGCAGGGCTTCCATAAGTCATTCTACATACAGTGGGGACTGCTATTATTTGTACATTTCTACCCAGGGGGGCACACCTGATTGTTACTGTGGGTATATATAGGATGAAGAGTTCACCTGACATGTATACACATTTGCTAGGCCTGCACTGCTATGTCAGGTACTCCATTTCAGTCTGTACTGTTGCCTATCATACTGGCTTGAAGCATACCACTGCACTACAGACCTTAGCTTCCAATTACACGCATATTAGTTTGTGATTTCATAGCCTACCCAACCCACATCACACTGCCTGGCCTGCTGTTATCTGTCTGCATAGACCTGGGGGGTAGGTTACTCACATGCCTCTTCAGAGGGCATGATACAAGATTTGTTTGTGTTTGCCTTTGTCTACATTTGTCCTGCTGGCTGTGACTGTTAGGTATGTGACCCCCCTCAAATGGTATGTGTGAATGAGTTAAGCTGTGTTTGTGCCAGTGAAATGCTGTCATGGTTTAGTGGTTCAGTATTGTGACTATAGTGCACAGTATCCTGAGTTCAAGCCCTGTCACTGCTTTTTATTTTCCTGCTGGGCAGACCAGACTGCTTAAGGAACAGTAAAGCAGGTGTGAGCGTGTTTACCCGACTTTGCTCAACTTTGCCCGACCTTGCCCGACTTTGCGCAACATTGCCCAACATTGCTCAACATTGCCCAACGTTGCACTGGTTAGCACATTGCACAGCTACACGCAATTGTATTTAAATATGCTCAATACTGGTAAAATGTGCTTAGCAGTGCTTTATATTGCTTAAAATAGGGTACTCATGCCGTGCTGCAGGGCTGCCTATGTCAGATGCACATAGTACACTCCCTATACATGTTTAAAAACAGGTAGCGTCAAGTTAGGCATCCCCTTTACTGTATGTGCGAGTCAGAGAGAGGTGTCATTTCCAGGGTTCCTACTGAGTCAGTGTATGTGCTATGCATTGCCTCTTTGCCAAGGCCAGGGCATACTGGGCATGCCTCCTTCTGCCTACTGGGGCAGGCTCAGGTTGTTCCTCCTCCGAGTCATGCTGTGCATGTGTAGGCCTTGGTAATGGTGGGGGGCTGTTTGGCCCTGCCTCATGCTGTTCCTGCTGCAGCTGTTTTCACTGGATCATATTGTATAGCATGGCACATACCATGACAATTTGGGTACATGTAGTTGGTGAATACTGCAAGGCTCCACCAGATGTGTCCAGGCACCAGAACCGTGACTTGAACATCCCAAACACATGCTCAATAATGTTTCTTGTTTGTGCGTGTGCCTCATTATGGAGTTCTTGTTCGGGTGTGTATGCATTTCTGATGGGTGTCATCAGCCAAGATTCCAGTGTGTATCCAGCATGCCCCACTAGGTGACCATCAGGGATGTCCCCATTGGCAAATCTCTGGTACAGCTGCATCAGATGCCAGATGTGGGAATCATGATAGCTTCCAGGGCAGCCAGCACACACATACATTATTATGCCGTGGGCATTGCACACGACCTGGCAGTTGATGAAGGGGAAGCCCTTGCGGTTGATGTAGACCCTACCCCGCTCACTGGGTGGTGCTTTGATGTGTTTGTGCGTGCAGTCTATTGCACCCAATACCCAAGATGCATATTGCTGGTCAATGCCTCACTGGAACTGGGGAAATATACGTGCTCACCAACATGTGCTGACATGGCATCCAGGAAATGGTGCAGTACCCTGAATGCTGATGCCTGTGAAATCCCCATCATATCACCAGTTGGTCTCTGGAAGGTACCTGTAGCTAGTATTCTTAGGCCAACTCATACCTTGGTATCCACTGGGATGGGTTCCCCTCTGTTGGTTCTGTGTGTGAGGCATGGCCAGCCCAGCTCAACAATTTGCTGCAGGAGGTCTCTGTCCACCTATAGTGCTCCACTATCTTCAGCTCATGTAGCCCCTGGTAGGTTACTCTGGGTCTGTACACTCTTCTCCGTCGCCTCACTGTGGGTTGCTCAGCAGCATTCACAACATCACCACTCTCAGCACCTTGCACATGTTGATTTATGATAGCAAGAGCAGCCCTAACATTTTGTTTTACTTTAAAGTTTTTAAGCTTTCCCTCTTTGTATACTGAAGTGTTGCAGAGTTCTTGGGAAAAAACAGGGAAGAATGCTGTTTGCAGAATTTAAAGTGCTGGGCTGGGCTGGGCTAGTCTGCTGCCTGTGTAATTGGCTGATTCTGATATATTTCACCTGGCAGCTCTGCTAGTTCTCCTTGGTTAACTTCTTACTACTTATTTTCCTTCCTTTTCCCTTTCTGTTTCCGCCCGGGGCAGCACTGTGCAAACAAGCGCAAACACGCACACATGCTGTGTGCCCGTTTGCAAGAAATTTCAGATATTTTCACGGCGTACACCTTTGGTTTCTGGTTTTCAAAAAGGACAACTGTTGACACACCTCTTGCAATCCTGAGCAACTCAGGACAAACACAGGACACTGTGCTCCAATAAGTATACAGCCTTTCTGACATACCCCCTCATGATGTCACCTATCTTCTACTCTACTATTCACCTACTCCTACACTTACACTCTTGGGACATGGCTCACATGCTGCGGAAAATTGGGATTCACTATCCTTATCCTCATTTGCATAGGATTGCCTATTAATGCTTGGTTACATCTCTCACACTGAGCTCCCCCCCCCCCCCCTTAGCAACCTGTACTCAGTGGCCATGTTGTCTTCAGCCTGCCATTCACCTGCATGGCAGGATAAGCTTTTTAGTGAAAATGCCTATTTTTGACTATTTTGAAATTATTTTATTGTTTTTTATGAGCCGCACTTTTGCCCGGTGCTGCGCTATGCTTAAACACTGGAGATCGGGGAAAAAAAATTAGATTTTAATAATTTTAAACATTTAAAAATGCCAATGGCCTTATATTTGGCCATTGGTATGCTTCCTCAACTGGATGCATCCTTGGAGCTGTCATAGCTTCGTTTAGCAATTTGCAGAACAGTACTCCGTTACCAATGGAGTACATTTCTGCAAATAACACTACTCATCCACATACAGGTTAGTGTTTACTGGATTGCAAATTGACCTCATTTGCATAGCTTTCAGCAGCAAATGAGGTAATTTGCATACCATGATGCTATCCGTGCAAGAGTAACTTTAGAAGCTCTCATGCACGCCCCTGCCGGCTGTTGCTGGATCGCTCGGCAGACATATTGGCTGTCTGACGTCTTACTCTAGTCTACAACTCCGTGCAAGCTTTCGTAAATCCGGCCCTATATCATTTATATTCCTTTTATAGATATCAGTATTCAAAATAACAGCTGCACCTCCTTTATTAGCATGCATTATTCTGCTGTTTCTATCCTTACTTTGTCATGGTTCAGTAACTGTCAAATTGTTAAACCTCTTATGTGGTGGATGCTTTAATACAGATCCTATATCCCTATCACACACAGTTTCAAAAGTCTGTATAGTAACATGACAATAACAGTATCAGATCATGTTACATCCAAACAGTGGAGAGACATGAAAAGAGCAATAGCTAAAATTTGGTACAGGCATAATTGTACATATTTTTGCCCACTAAGAACTTATTCTTAATCTGTGCTTACTTTTTTTGTCCAGTTCTTGTGTACTATTTCTTCCTTTTATAAACTAAATTATTAACATTATATCATCATCCACCATATTACTGACAATCTAGCAATTATAAATCATAAAAATGCAGTTAATGCATATTCATGTTCTTGTTGTCATACTGTAAAGGAAGGTAGAGTTCTACGTGTCTAGCTGCGACATAATTTATCTTGCCAGATGAAAGTACTTTTTTCTGTTACACATTTTATTTTGTAAAAAGTGCTTTATTTATTTCTGATATTTTTGGATACCTTGGTTTCATTGAAAAAGAAGGAAAATAACTCGGTTTGATATGACCAGTGAAGGCAAAGTAGTAGCATGTTAATACGTATTAGACTGCTCACATCTGTGTTCCAAAATTTCACCATAACTTCCTCAAAACAAAACATTACCTTATTCCTTACAATGAATGTTTGTGTATCCTAACATAATTAGCCTTCTGATGAGCCTAACAAAAGAAGAAATGCTGTATGTAGACCTTCATAACAAACAGGTGTGTGTACACACACCATAATATGAAAAAGCTACTCTGGGTTCTTTAAATCTGTCAGCTGGAATGCTCAATGCTTTCAGTGCACAGACTTGGTAAAGAAATTGGAACAAAGTATAGAGTTCAAACAGGGCATTTCAGCGTTATCCTAGACATGTCAGTTCAACAGTTTGATGAACACCTATCATATTTTAAGCGAAACAATGACAGAAAGTAAGTGGCAGCCCTCGTAATTACAACATTTCTGTGTCTACCTGACAGGCATTGTGGTCTGAACTCAAATGTTGTGAAGATATGGGCTTCTTTTTGACACGATCAATACTGTCAGAAATCTTGACTCTGACATTAGAGAAAATAATCTCACCACTCTCTGCAGTCTAGCACTAACAAGCAAGCATTTTTCTGCAAACTGTGAGGCTTTCTGCATTCTTTGTTTTGTACTCTTTTTACTGCTGTTCATAAATGCATCAGGGCATTTTACTAGAGTGTAATTTCACATTAAAGTCTGTGCATAGCAAAAAGCACATAGAAATAGCAAGTTTGTGTTATGGCTACTTGATAGGCCTTTTAAACATTACGTTTAAAAGGCTTTGTGAGTCATCTTTAGTTGTATCTCATAGGCTGTGTCATGTTGAAGTATGAAAGAGCACAAAAGCCTTGTGACACTGTTACATCTAAAACTAACAGTACCAGATATGTAATGTACAGGTTAGGTTTTAAAGACACTTACTAAAACTGCATTCTAATACTGCTGTAAAACGCTACCCTTTTTTAGAAATTTAGAAAGAGACACTGAAAATTGTGATCCATAGCAGATGAAGCATGTGATTTACAAAGTTTATGCTGTTATCATTACATCACCTTCAAATGAACAAAATGTTGAGTGCCCGCATATCTCAATGCTTTTAATGGATGAAACACTTTTTTGAATGTCCTTGAGGCCTTTACGTTCACTAAATAAAATGAAAGGCTTTTCATTTCTACCTCCTGCTCTTATGAAAAAAACATTTGTGGGGATCCCACAAATATTCGCTTTTCTGCAGGTCAGGTTATTTCTGTCTATTCTCAAATACTTATTCAATATATCACAAACTATTTTTCCTGAATACTATTAAGACCACTAAATGTAGATAAATGTCACAAGGATATTTTTATTTCCTACTTTATTTGAGTTGCTCTAAGTTGTACTTCCCTACATATTGTGTTTGATATATATTCTGAGGTCTTTGAATTGTATTTGCAGCACAATGAAAAATACAAATATATCAGCAATTTACCTGCATGAAAGTTCCATAGCCGAACGAGCACTGTGTGTGGGGCCCTACCAGTGATTTGCAAAGTGATGTCAGACTGTTTGGCTTTCTTCTGGACAAACAGCAATTAATATAGCTGGTCCTTTTTTTTTATTATTTCCCCTAGATGCCTTTTCATATTACTTTGAGAACATGTAGCTTCCTGTAATAAGAAGTACAAATGTAACTATCCATATGGACTAAACAAAATGTCACTAACACAAAAAAAGACCCAGATACTAACCCTTTTGCCATTTCTGTCTACAATATTCATTGCTACCATCACAGTTAAAGTCACAGAAGCCTTGTAAGCAACAGACAGATCATTTCCTCTTTGATACTTACTAAAAGACAGCATTACTTCAAAAAATAAAGTGATAATCTTCATTTTTAAAACTACCTGAAAGGAAAACTTTACATTTAGTGTAACAATTGTTAGCAACACTCCCACTGACAAAAGTATTGGTATTAATCATGAACCAAAACCTAAAATCAATCAAGTGTATACTGACTGATATGAAAAGCTAATCAGAAACTAGAGATGCTATGCAAATCACAATCATGTCCATACCTCTCACACTCTTAGCACACCAGATCTGGACAAAGCCAAAAATAATGGGAGACAATGGCTGAACAACAGAGGCAAATTTTAAATATTGTTCTTATACAGTAAGCAAGGAGCTAAGTCTTTTATGGGGCAACAGGGATTGAGTATTAAAGACCCTCGTTGTGCCTGTTTAGTTTGAGCATTCTTGTAAGTGTATACTGTTGTTATATAACTGACAGCATTCTAACAAGTCTCAGATGGTATTATGAATGGCATATTTTCAGATAAGACTTGAGACGTTTTTTATGTAACTGTGGTTATCACAGTAGAGCACTCATCGTATCTCAACATTTTTTGTCTTAGCTGGGTGACATATACAGTACCAACACTAAAGTTAGAATAAAGGCAAAACTAAATTATATAGTATAGTGATGTCATAACATAGTTAAAAAGAAGTAGGATCAGGGGTGTACAATGCATAATGCAGGTGTTAAAGGTGAGGTAAATGTGGTCCACTCTAAAGAATGGGCATAGTAGAATACTAAGAGATACAATAGAAAGCTAAGAACAGGAGAAGGGAAATTAGATATATAGTAGGGAATGGATATCAGAGATGTGCAAGCATTGGGTCTGACTATATTTGTTGGAGAGGTTAGGAGATTCAGCAGCCACATTTTTCTGGGATGAATGTAATAGTGCAAACACGGACGTTAAATGGCATAGCATGTAGTTTGACATGTGCACTAATATTATTCCTTTAAGGTATAGTTTGACTAAAGTCTGAACTGTTTATAGTCTTTGGTTTCAGAAGGATCAGGCGGCAATGACTGCCAAAGTTTAAGAATAAGAATGGAGCAGTTTTGGCCTGTTAAATAAAGTTGGAGGGGGCAGTCTCTCACTGCTTGCTTCAATGTATGACTGATTGCTTGAATTCACAATTAACACAGTCTTTAAATATGCACATTTTTTTTCTAGCAGTAAGATGTGCATATATGTAGAAATATATGATGTAATGGCCTATATCACTTAAAATCATTCATGTGGTTATTAAGTGCAAAATTATGGGGTATCACACTATGCCTGAAATATTTCCTTCATGTGAGATTTGTAATAAAAATATATAAATATTTTCCAAAAATCAAATTATTGGATATCATGGACCACCTGTATTATAAAAATTAGAGTGGTCTATGTTTGACAATGTCAATAGCCCAACACTTGGCTATCCTCACATTTTATCCTGAAAGGTCGTATTATTTTCTATCATAGCATTAAGAGATAATCAGAAAATTAAACTACTCATGAGACATCTTTGTCTCAAACCTATGCCCAGTCATACTTTGTCCCTAATTAACCATTAATTAATTCTTGCACTTCTGAACCATCTTAAACTTTCCTTAACTGATTTATTTTTGTCTGTTTTTGTCTCATACTCCATAATTATGCAGCATACACTATGCTTGTTTATAACAAAACATTGTCAAGTACATTTGAAATATTTCACATCAAGTTTTTCTTCATTTACTTATTTTCTAATTAAACTATTATTTGTTTTATTTTCATTTGTTTAAGTTTCTTCCATTTTATTCCATAAACATATACTGCCATTATTGCATACACAATGTTCTGCATTTTCTTCTACTATAATCTTCATTAAGATTTTGTAGTCAATACAGGATAGTGCTATAGGACATTAATTCACAATATTTACTCTGTCTTTTTTTCAACAAAAGTTTTGTAATAATCTGAGAAACATGTCTGTCAGTAGCTCCTCTGCCTAACATTTCATTAACAGAAGCATGAAATAATGTTTCCCTTCCTATCTCATATCCTTAAAAAACTTAAACCTTAATCCCCTACTCCAGAATTGAAATTTTCTTGTACTAATACTAACAGTATGCCTAATTATTCTGTAGTAATGCTTCTCAGCATGTCTTGCTGTTGATACATTTTTATTTTTTTAACAGGCTGTTCTCTTTCCATATTAACTGTTACATTTCTTTGATATTGTTACCACACTTGTTCCTGCTCTTGAATTATCCCCACTTTCATTTAAAATCTTGTAGTGTAGTTCCTTCCTTCTTTCCTTTCTTTTTTTCAATTTTTTTTTATTTTTCAAATACATTTGAATTAATTCCATAGTATTTATACATATCTTAAATAACTATGTACACTATTTACTTTAGCCTGACATTATAACAGATCTTAATGTATACAGTTACTTTATAAGTGTGCTCGATCCATTATCAAAGTGTCTAATCAATTATTGTATATTGTCAATCAACGATAAGACTTTTCCCCAAGGGTTGTTGATAAATTGCTTTGGATAAATTCTTAGTTCTATAATTTTAATTTCCATTAATGCTGTAATTTTCAGTAGGCTGTAGAAGTCTTCCAAAGTTGGTATTGTGTTTGTATTCCATCTTCTTGTTATACACTTCCTTAAAATTGCAAGTATAGTCCATACTAGATACATGTTTGCCCTATTCAAATGAAGACCTTCATTCACATTTAATAATACAAGAGCTTTAGTTAAATAAAATGATTCATTAAATAAAGATTGCAGAAAGTTATTAATACCATTCCAAAATGGCTTAATTTTAACACAATCAAAGAAAATGTAGTTTCAGTCTGCATTGTGTACTTGCTCACATCTCCGACATATTCCTTTTATGGAAGAACTAATTTTACTGATTCCATTTGGGGTTAAGGATGCTCTGTACAAGCATTTCCAATTAAAAATGTTTATTGTGTAAAGGAGGTATATTTTATCGATAATAAGATATTTGTTTTAATATCTTCAGTTAACTGTATTGAGTATCCTTTTGTTATATATTTCCAAAATGAGGTTTGGGTATTGTTTTTTAGTTTATCAATATTTTGTAAAATTTTGAAATGCTGTTTCCCATGTCAAAGTCATTATATATGATTTCATATGCATATTTTGTAAATGCAGGTATTTCATTAAATGAAGAATTGTTAATTATTCTCCTTAAATCTTGCGAATATGACAGAATACTCTGTAAAGTTAGCCTGTCCTGTTATGGAATTTTGTATGTTGTTTTTATTACTTGCATATCTAAAATGTGTAGTTCTTTGATACATTGGATCCAACAAACAAATCCTTTCTGTTCCCAGGAATTAATAATTTCTCTATATATTTTATGTGGAAAGTTCTTTGTGACTATAAATGGTGTTAAAAGATCAAACCAGATTTTTAAATCTATATTTGCATTAATAATTTTCCTAAATGAGTCAATGTAATTATTAATCATACAAGTTTTAGTGGGTTTAGTTATGTTATACTGCATACTAATACATAATATGTGCCATGGCAAACTGTTTTTATCTGTTATTTGATTTTTTTTTTTTTGTAAATCAAATTCATGTATTGATATTACAGTTAGTAATTCTTTCCAATTCACAGAGTAATTTGGACTTATCCAATCTGAGATTGTTTTTTATATTGATGTTTTTATATGTGTTTCTATATCAGGAAAGTTTAATCCTAGCTGTTTCCATGGTCTGATATGATGTATTAAAGCTATTCTGTTTCTTTTTGGAAACCATAAAAATTTTATTAGACATGAATGTATTTATTTAACTATAATCCTTTCTGGTAACAGTTGTATTGCCAAGGCTATATATAGTATCCTGGGCAGTAAAACCATTTTTTATTAACTGTAGTCTATCTTCAAAGGTTAATATTATTTTGTTCCATTTTTTCCACAGAGATTTTAATTGTACTGATGATATTATTATAGATTTTTTAGACTAATTCATTATTACCCTTGCATAACTCAATTCCTAGGTATTTTAAGGTAGATTCTTGTTTCCCTATGATGTGATCCCCCTTGGTCTGCAGTACTTTTTTTTTTTTTATTTAAAAATAATTTTGATTTTGATTTATTGAAATGGAGTCCTGAATTCATGTGAAATTTGACAAGTAATATATCTAATTCTTCTAATGTCTTTTGTATTAGATAATGTTAGTAATATGTCATCAGCAAATATCTATTCCTTTGATTTTTATACTGTTATGAATTGAATCTGCCAATATTTCAATAGCCAGGCAAATAGAATTGGTGACATGGGACATCCTTGTTTAGTGCCTTTTGTTATATGTATAGATTCAGAGGTAAAAGGACCTAACTTGACATATGCTAAATTATTTATATAGATATTCTTTAGGAGATAAACAAAGGATGCAGGCAATTGAAATAGCATTAGGATTTTGAATAAATAGCCCCAATTTAGGGAATAAAAGACTTTCTCTATATCTAAGCCAATTATGAGTGTTTATTTATTTTCCTTATTATCATACTATATAAGAGAAATTATCCTTTTAATATTGTCATGCGTGTGTTTATGATATATAAATCCAGTCTGATCATTATGTATTGTTTTGGATAGTGGTATTTTCATTCTGTTAGTTAATATTGTCATAAATATCTTATAGGCAATATTTAATAATGATATAAGTCTATATGAGGTATAGAGGTTTGGGGATTTGTTTTCCTTTAGGATTGGTGTGATTAAGAAATATCTCCAAGAGGGAGGTATTAAAGCTTGTGACTGAATTTCTAATAGAATTTTATGGAAGAGGGATAGTATCTTTGAAGGAAAAAGTTTATATAGTTCCATAATTATTCCATCTATACCTGGAGCTTTATTATTTTTACCCACTTTTATTACATCTGTAATTTCTTTGTAGGATATGGGTGCTTGCAGATCTAGTTTTAATTTTTCTGGTATTTTTTTATATTAGAACATTTTTCATCTAGATTTAATTGATCGATATGTATATTTTCTTTTTGAAAATGTTCCATATAGTGATTTTTATAGGCATCAAGAATGTCACCTATATCTGATACATTTTTCCCTTTCTTTTCATGGAAGATACTTTTAATGTTATTAGCTTTTGATTGTATTTTGATGCTTATGGATACATTATGTATATATTTGGGAGAAGTAGCCAATGTATTAATTTTTAGTTTTTCTAAAGCTAAACTAGTTTTATGTGTTAGAATTTCATTGTATTTATTGTTTAATACTTCTACTTTCTTTTTCATCTTCAAATGATTATGATTTTTTTTAGCTTTTACTGACAAAAGTTTGGATTGTAGAGTTAATAATTCAGAATCCCATTCTCTGATTTTTTTTATACCAAGTTAGGGTTTTACCATATATGTAAGCTTTTAATGAGTCCAATATCATTATTTTATTTATCTCTGTGTTGTAATTAATATCTAAGAAGAACTGTAATTCAGATAATAACCAGGATTTTAACTCTTTAATTTTAGTTATATATGCTGGAATTCTGGAGTTAAAGATTAATGGTTTGTACCCATTTTGAAGTTTTAGTATCAATGAATTGAGGTCTGAAAAGGGGCAGGGAATGATTGAGAAATTAATGATTTTAGAGTGTAAGTCATGGGCAGCAAATATTTTATCTATTCTAGTTGGGTGCCAAATGTGTGATCTTGATGGGAAAACAACAAAGATTTATCTTCTTTAAATTTGAAAGTATTTACAAGATGAAATAATTTTTCCCACTTGTTTAAAGCTTTTGATACAGCAGATGTACACATCTGTCTTTTATTTGTAGTTTCAGAAATATCAAATATACAGTTAAAATCTCCTCCTAATATTAAGTTGCCTTTATAATTATTGGAAATTAAATCCAAGTCTTTTTAACAGTTCCTGTGCCAATGTCTGGGAACCAATATAGACAGGCTAGGGTCCATAATCTGTTATTATATTTAACTATTAGTAATGCCATAAGGCCTTCTTTATCTTTATACTTATCAATTATTTCTGGGTTAATCACATTTGTTTTTCATAAAATTGTTGCCCTTTTTGTCTTTGTCTTATAAGTGGATTGTGCCAATATAATATATTCCTTAGGATTTCATTTGCAATTGTCATTTGTTTTGAAATGAGTTTCTTGAAGGAAGAAGATTTGTGCTTTGTTCAGTTTTAAATATTTCAGTAGATTTGATCTCTTGCTAGGATTGTTTAAGCCATTGGTATTTAAAGATAATAAAGTTAAATCCATCTTGGGTTATTTAGACTATGTATGTTTTGTTTAATTGTGACTATTAAACATTTTCCTCTGATAACTATAAAGTATATGTTTGAGCTTTTAAAGGAAGTTATCAGTTTTATACTTTGTCTGTTTACCAATAAAGTAATGTTTTGGTCAGGCATACTAAAATGTTTTTGTGAAATAAATTTAAATTATTAAATGTTAACAGAACTAAGATCTGCACTAGCCATGGAATGAAAATCATTCCTAATCTGATGGATAAACCTAAGTCCATCAGATTATCACTCATACCTTGATAATCCAGAACATCTGAGCTCCATAAATTGAATTATCATATGGAGAATATTCATAATAGGAATAAGCAATATTTATATTATTTTGAACAGATATAGTACTATCGTAGATTAGACAGAATTCTAATACAATATAAATGTCTACTTATTGTATAAGCAATTGATATTTACATTAAAGATAGATGACAAGCAATGCAATCATAGTAAATTAGGATGTACCATATATAAAACCTCAGTAAAAGATTATAGCACACAGTTATTTAACATATTCACCCTTATTGATGAAGTCTTTCAAAACCTATTACTTAATATAAACAGATGGTAATAATATTTATACCTAATGTTTATAATACAATGTATTTTACTGGATATATCATAAGTTATATTTCATTGTTTGTCAGCATTTAAGTAATCACTTTGTTTGTTGGTAACTTACTTAAAGCATCATGTTTGTTTTATGTAAACATTGATGAAAGTTAGTGCATTTTAATTATCAGTGCACCCCTCTTCTCCCCATTTCATACACATAAGGATTTTCATATCTATTTCTTATAAAATGAGTGAAATTATAGGTTAAAAACAACAAATTCACTTATTGTGATTAATGATTGCATGCTCCCTTTCCATATTCATAAATTGCCATTTAATGGCATATACTGAAAGTTTTTAGATTTAAATGTCAACATTCTATTTTGTATAATCAGCAAAGGTTAAAGTGAGTGATTATTGTCAATTTAATACTATTTGTTCAGAATGTGATTGTTACATTCTGTGACATTCCTAGTTCAGGCTTCTATTGTTTCCCTTGAACAACTTTGCCAGTTTGATGTCATGTATAAAAGCATTAGTTACCTTGGTAACAGCTTAAGTATTATGTATGGTCAGGATGGATTCAAGTTAAAGCAATTATATGACTTGTTATGTACATTTACTTATATAAGAAAAGCATCATGCTTCCCCTTGATGTTCAATATAGTGCATGTCATTTATGACAAGTTAAAAAAGTAGTGTTATTATACACAAGCCTATGTTATTAAATCCTGTCTTTAATATCTAAATTCAGCAGACTGCTTCATCTTATATGACAATTATATATTTTATGTCTAGATTTACTAAAATCATACATTACATAACTACTGGCTGCGGTGGTAGTGCTGTAGTAGCGTTGTTGCCTCGCAGTAAGACGTTATCCTGTTCAATTCTCAACTAAAGCGTCTTCTGTGTGGAGACATGTGTGAATGGGCATTCCTTCATTGAAGGTTGTGCATCAGGGCTGGCAACTCGGTACATAAAAATTTACTGCCCAATCATTAGCAGACCGGAGTTTCGCTGTGGCGACCTCTAACCGGGAAAACCAAAAGATACCACATACATTACATAACTATTGTGGTGGGGTTTTTTTTGGCTGTTGCTTAGTTATTTGAGAAACCACAAGCTGAATGCTTATTCTTATTATTAGCTCCTTTCAAGCATATTTATATAGTCCATAGACTTTAAGTTATGAGACCCTTCTAGTTTCTTCTTTTTTATAAGAAAATGTCCATTCTTACATATACACATATCAGTGCTTCAAGCATGGGCAACAATACCCATCCAGTTTTGCCAGAATACCATTCAGTAGTTCATGTGTTGTGTTTCCAGGCTGTTCTTAAAATATCAAAACCAATATTTGTCCTGTTCCATTTTACCAGCCTGTTCCTGCAGTGGCCACTGTGCCAGTGAACTATTGAACACATCTTTCTTTCCCACAGATATTTTCATGAAGGAAATCTGATGACTCTCTAGCACTTCCCAGCAACCTCAAACACTCCTAGGATCAGCTATCCCCATATGCCCAACATGAACGAGCAAGCTCACCTCCCAGACCACTGCAAAGAATTCTGCACAAGACCAAGTGCTCTTAGTCTTTCACAATAACTCCGACTTCCACTCTTATGTAAGTCCTTAATGTGCTTGGACTAAAATACATTTTAAATATAAAATTGTGCTTATTATTATTATTATTTTTTATTAAGAATCAACTTAATGATCTAAATGAAGTGTTGGGAGGCCATCGATATGTGTACATGTGGTTTATAACAGACATTTTATTATATGTATATATATATATATATATATATATTT
The DNA here is from genome assembly GCF_019279795.1 of Protopterus annectens. Lineage (NCBI taxonomy): Eukaryota > Metazoa > Chordata > Ceratodontiformes > Protopteridae > Protopterus > Protopterus annectens. The sequence continues at coordinate 1,223,572,685 of NC_056732.1, forward strand.
TTTTTTTTTTTAAACCAAACACATTGCTGAGAATCATCTTGGAGGCTCCTTAGAGCCATTAAGCATTATTGTCACTCTGTCTCCATTACCATAGAGCAACCTGGGAGCATCTGTTTCTGTTAGTGTGTCTGTGTACTGCATACGAGAGGCTCGCGATGAACCTGAAGCAACACTTCACTTCACTGCAACTTCATGCCTAAATTCCCTTCCTTTCAGTGAGGCATCAGCCAGGAAAAGAACAGAGAGCAAACGGATAAAAAAAAAAAAAAAACTCCCAACAAGCCACCATAACAAGAAATAACACATTATTCAAGCCTTCCCACCTCTCACTCAGCAGGTGTATAAACAAACTATTCTCTGTCAACATATCCCAAATCACAGTTTTATCCACCACCTTCCCCTGGATCAAGGCTAAAACACCGAATGTCTCTTCGTAATACACAAGCGTCAGTAAACCTTGATCACTAGCCGCAACCCACAATTTCCTGGAGACAAAAATGGCAACATACAACAGCACTCAAAGCTATGATACCTGCCATAGTTGATATTAACTATGTTTAGAAAGAATAATAATGACATTTGTACTAGCTGCCAGACACAGCTGCATCCACGCACACCATATCAGGATTGATCAAACAGCACTCGTAGCTGTGATACCTGCCATAACTGATATTAACTATAGACAGAATAATGATGACATTTGTACTAAGAGCTTGCTACTGTTATTCAACCAGGATACATTCCATTTCTAAATCATAATTTAACTAAAGAAGGCATTAGTTTTTACAACAGCATTTTTTTTCAAAACACTCTACTGTTACTGCTATTATATATGATGTTAATTTGTTACATTTGAGTCTGAACTCTGATGAATGGTACCTTGTTGAATTAGTTAATTAATTACTTAAATTATTATAAGTAAAAACAATGAAAAATTAACAAGATAAGTATTTACTGAGTTCAAGTAAGGGAATAGAAACTTCTATGTTTATATTATATGTTGCTTTGTTTGGCGTATATATAATGTAAATAGTAACCCATCTTGACCTACCTTTGTTTGTGAAGAATTACTGGACTCTTTGAACATTCTGAATAAATCATTGCTGTCTCTCAGTTGTTTAAGAAACTCTCCTTTTTTAAATAAAAACAGATGACAAATGATGCACCATAGTTGATATTTTGAGAGATGTAGTTGTAAGAATTATTTTTTGGGGACAGCTATCTTGGAATCAATTTTTTGTTTCTTGTTTCTAGCATCAGTCCAAGGATTTGTTTCTTTTATTCTTTTTAAGAGTATGGGCCATCCATTTCGTTTCTTCTGGGATAGACACTATGTTGCTATTTTTGATGAATATAGTAGCTTCTTCTAAGTCATTAAAAGTTCTCGTCTCATTGGCAAAAAGTATTTTTATCTTAGCTGGAAAGGCCAGCTGTGCTTTAATGTTGTTTGTTTCAACAGTTTTATTATTGGCCAGACTTTTTAACTTTGTTCTAGTATTCTGGAAAAATAATTATTGTCAAACCTTATCAGGCTTTGATTGTATTTTAAGGGTGGTTTTCTCCAAGCAGATTTTTAGAATTAGCTCCTTGTCCAGAAATGAAAGAAATGTTATAACTATGGATCTAGGTGGAGTATCTGTTGAGTTAGAAGCAGGTTTCCTCTGTGCTCTATATGCCCTTTCAATTGCAAATGAAAGTCCTTCTTTTAAGTCTCAAAATTCAGGAATCTAGGTTGTTAAGAATGAAATAATGTCTTTTCCTTCAGTGTTTTTTAGGCAGACCAATGATCCTTATGTTGTTTCTCCTTTCCCTGTTTTCTAAGTCATCTATTTTGTTAAGCAGCCATGTATTCTGTTTAAGCAGAACTTCTTTTTGGAATTCTTCCTCTTTGAGTCTCCCTTCAATGTCATTTAGAGAAGTTTCTATATTTGTTATTTTTGTATGGTGTTGCTGCAATAGTTCCTTAAGAGTATCAGCCTGTTTATGAGAATATAATTTGAGGTTTTCTAAGTAATTTTTAAAGCCATCCATCTTCAAAGATAGTTCCTGTAAGGTAGATGTCATCAATTGCAGGTAATTTTTCAAAGCAGCATCTGTATGAGAATTCCTTGAGTTGTTCATATTCATGGACTCAATATATCGCCAAGTTACTTGACAGGAAATGTTTTTGTCTATCTCTACCAAAATTGATATTTATGTAGTTTAATAGTTTATCTATAGATTTCTGACATTTTAAACTTGAAAATAATAAAATGTTCCTATATTATTATACTAGATTATGGAGCTCTCAAAATTCATTACTCTCAGTTGGCCATCTATGCTCCGCCCCTTCTTTCCTTTCTTGACTTCCTAGATAGCAATAGATTCATTTCTTCATGTTCCATTTAAGTAATGCATTTATCCTGTAGTGTTCCTTTAGGTAATTTACAAACTTTCATAAGGCAGTTAATACTTGCAGCTTCTAACTTATTTACATAGTCTTGAACATTTACTTTATAACCTTGTTTCACTTTAATTCTTTACTCTTTCTACAGTTCGAAATAATTTTACCCAATATTTGCAATACAACCCACCAGTGGTGGAAGAATGATTAAAACCTATGCACTCTTCTCATGGTAGGCTTAAAATAGCTTTTAATTTCTCTAGTACTATAAGTCTACCAGTTAATCATATTCCAAATCTTATTATTTTCTATCCCAAAAATGCTCAAAAATAAACAGTGATCAGAAAATACCGCTGAGGATATCCATCTGTCAGCTTCTTTTAATGCACCAGAATATAACACATAATTAGTTGCAATTCTCAAGCTGCCCCTAATGTGTATAATTTATTTCTTTCCCTCATAATAGTTAATCCCCAAGAGATCATCTATTGTCCCATCTCATCTTGTCTTTTTCCAGATGTTTTCTTAAATTGTATTTGAAATATCCCAATATGATTTCCATTTTCCCACAACATTTTGTTTAATTCTTCAAATATTTCCATCCTTTATGAACTACCACAAGGTAAACAAAATGCTACTATTTTATAGGTTGTTTTTGTTGTTATGTTCCATACTACTGTCCTCCTCATTCAAGCTGCCATTACATCTGATATTTTCAAATATTTATTCTTAGTTAATACACTTATTGCAGAACATTCTGTAGGGACAAATGACCATGCAACATAGTTTTCTTGTTATTCCATAATGAGCAAAACATTTCTTTTTATCTTACTGTAATGAAATGTCTAATTAGCACATTACTTGCATTTTCATTTTCAATGTTTTGTGCCTTTTCAAGCTTAGTTGTGAATATAAATGATTATTCATGCTATTAACATTTAAAGAAACCACAGTAATATTATTCCATGCGGTTTCAGCCTCTAAACATTCGTCTTGTATACAGAATTGTTACTGATTTCATTACCACCCAATATTTAAGGTGAGTTGGGAGAGAGGTGAAGAAGAGAGTACAGGCAGGATGGAGTGGGTGGAGAAGAGTGCCAGGAGTGATTTGTGACAGATGAGTGCCAGTAAGAGTGAAGGGGAAGGTCTACAAGAGGGTAGTGAGACCAGCTATGCATACTCAGTGTTCAGATCACAATTGTTTTATTTCTTTTGTTAGCTTAGTGTTAGTCAGGGTGAGCAGGCAGCATGTTATAAGAGGAGCATGGAAAGCTGACAAGGAGCCAGCTGGTGGAGATGTGCCAGGCCAGGGGACTGGTGCATGGAAACCTGACTAAAGCAGACCTGATTGCAGCCTTGGTTACAGCTGCATCAGAAAAGCGCAGCCTGGAGGAGAATCAGACTGACAGCGGAGATACAATATCCTTGGGGAATGGACAGCTCAACCTTTCTTATAAAATCCAGCTGGAGCTAAAGAGACTTGAGTTGGAGGCCAGGCATATGGAACTACAAGCAGCCGAGAAAATGAGGAGTCTACAAGATGAGGAAAATGAACAGCAGAGGAGGCATGAGAGGGAAATGCTGACTCTTTGCCAGAGTCATGGAGGTAATGGGGAAGAGAGTAACCGGACCCCAGATGCGCAAAAGGTCAGTAGATTTCTTCCACAGTTTAAAGAGGGGGATAATTTTGATAGCTTCATTCATATGTTTGAGCAAGTATGTAAACAGTATGAAGTTGACAAGGGCTCTGGGTACAGTTCCTGACCCCCTTACTCCATGGTAAAGCTGTAACTTCTTTAGCAAAAATGCATGACACTGACTGTTTTGATTATACTGCTGTAAAAATACACTTGTTGGAATGTTTTAAGCTAACACCTGGAATGTAGAGGAAAAAGGTTCATGAGCATAGACACAAGGCAGATGAAAATGTATGTGAATATGTTGCTGAACTGAGCACTTATTTTCATACTGGGTGAGTGAATGTCAGGTTACCACTTTTGAAGGGCTGGCAGACCTTTTGGTAAGGGGACAAGCCCTTAGCACTTTGCCTGAGGACATGAGGATCTGGTTAGCTGGTAGACAGTACTTCAGAGGAGTTGGTGAAGAAGGGAGACCTATACCTAGCAAGCAGGGCAGCCCTGCACAGGAAAGGTACCCCCAGTACTGCTCATGGGACTAAAGGAACCCATGGTGGGCAGCACAGACTGCCCCAACAGAATCTGCCAGTAGCAGGGGAAGCCACTAGTCCAGGTACATGTCCAGGAGCTAGGGTTAAATGTTTTGAATGCAACCAGTGGGGCCATGTGGCATACAGATGCCCATGGAGGCAAGGTGGGGAACCAAAGGTGAGGGAGCCAGTAAGTGGGAAAGACAGAATTCCAACAGTGGGTTGTCTTAAGACAAAAGGGGTATGGAACTACTATCCTGCAGATGTCCTGAGAGCAAAGGATTTGGATGAGGCAGTACTATATACTTATGTAGTTACATGCAGTGAGGCTAGGAGACAAGCATGTGTGTCTGGTAGCCTGGGGAAGACCCAGACAGACTGCATACTTGCAGCTAGGACTGCTGAGATGGTTACTTCAGGGAGTGAGCTACGCTGTAGCAATGAGACTGAATGTGAGCCACAGCTGCCTGTGGGTACTGATGTTCCCTTGGACAGGGTAACTGCAAAGATAGAGGTGAGTAGTAGTACCCAGGCTGACAGTGAGGCACTGCTGTCAGAGGATGCCAGACTTCCTGTGGAAGGGGAGCTGGGAAGGGTTATAAGGAGAGAGCTGAGACAGGCTCAGCTCTCAGACCCTACATTGTAAGGCCAGAGGCAGGTAGCTAGAGAGACACCTGATTCTCAAGGGAAGGGGGAATCTGTATACTGGAACAAAGGGTTACTGTACAGAGAGTGGACCCCTGAGGGAGGGCTAGAAGGTGAGAGAGTACAGCAGTTGGTAGTGCCTAGAGCTTGCCATCTGGTGTTTCTAGCCATAGCCCATGATATTCCCTTTGCAGGTCATATGGGCATAAAATGTACAAAGAGGCGTATCATGCAAAACTTCTATTGGCCTAGAATTTCCAAAGATGTAACAGGGTACTGCAGGACCTGTGAGCAGTGCCAAAAGGGAGGCAAGGCAAAAGACAAGGTGAGAGCTCCTTTGATGCCTTTGCCTGTGATTGAGGAGCCATTTCAGAGGGTAGCTATGTATATGGTGGGTCCTCCGAGTACCCCAAGTTCCACAGGGAAAAAGTATATCCTAGTGATTGTAGATTATGCTACACGATACCCTGAGGCAGTGGCTTTGTCCTCCATTGAGGCCGAGAAGGTGGCAAATGCTTTGCTAGAGATTTTCAGCAGGGTAGGTTTCCCAAAGGAAATACTGTCCGACAGAGGTGCCAATTTTATGTCAGACCTGCTAGCTTGTCTGTGGAAGTCCTGTGGGGCGAAGCACATGAAATCTACCCCCTACCATCCACAGACTAATGGTCTTGTTGAGAGGTTAAACTCTACATTCAAGTCCATGCTATGGGCATTTGAAAATCAGTTTAAGAGGGAGTGGGACAAATATTTACCCCATCTGCTGTTTGCTTACAAAGAGGTTCCACAGGAATCCACAGGTTTTTCACCTTTTGAGTTGCTGTATGGGAATAGGGTGAGGGGATCTCTAGATTTAATTCAAGATGAGTGGGAAGGTGAGTGTGAGTCTCACAAGGAGTCTGTTGTGGCATATGTCCTGAACCTCAGGACAAAGCTCAGGGAACTCATGGGCCTGGCCGAGGAGAACCTGGCAGAAGCCCAACAACAGAAAAATGTGTGTATGACAGGAATGCTTGAGCTAGAGAGTATGCTGTAGGACAGCAGGTGATTGTTCTTATTCCTGTCAGACACAAGTTGTAAGCAGCTTGGGAGGGACTCTACAAGGTGGTAAGAAAGGTAAGTGATGTTAACTACATGGTTGAAGTTCTAGGCAGATGGCAGGGGCACAAATTGTACCATGTTAACAAGATGAAACCTTACCATGATAGGGAGCCCCTTGTGCTGAGCATTTGCAGTGGATTGCAAGAGGAGTCTGAGAGAGATTGTGTGAAGCTTGGGCTGACACCTCAGTGGAAGGGGTAGCAATGTCCCAGCAGCTATCTCCTACCCAGGTTCAAGAAATCTGAGCAGTGTTGCAGGAATTTGGGGATGTGTTCACTGGGAAACCAGGGTGCATCCACCTGGTGCAGCACCTGGTGGATACAGGACCCCAAAGGCCTATTAGGCAGCCCCCTTATAGGGTGCCTGAGAGAGTCAAACAGACTCTGAGGGAAGAGGTACAGGAGATGTTGGAACTAGGGGTTATTCAGGAGTCCAACAGTCCCTGGGCCTCTCCAGTGGTACTGGTGCCAAAGAAGGATGGCAGAATCAGGTTCTGTGTGGATTACAGGAAATTAAATAGTCACACAGTGTCAGATGCTTACCCCATGCCTAGGACAGATGAGGCCTTAGAGCAGCTGGGTGGGGCTAATTATCTTACAACCATTGATCTTACCAAGGGTTACTGGCAGGTGCCCTTGACTCCCAGTACTAGAGAGAAGTCAGCCTTTGTGACTCCTTTTGGCTTGTATAAGTTCACAAAGATGCCCTTTGGGATGAAGAATGCCCCAGTGACTTTTCAGAGGCTGGTAGATCATATCTTAGCAGGAGCAGGAGGGTTTGTCCTTGCTTACATGGATGATATTGCTATCTACAGCCATTCCTGGCAAGAGCACCTTCAGCATGTCAGGCAGGTGCTAGGCAGACTACAGAGGGCAGGGTTGACCATTAAGCCAATCAAATGTCAGGTGGGAATGGCAGAGGCTAATTACCTGGACATAGAGTGGGGAGTGGTAAGATAAGGCCAGAACCTGCCAAAGTGGAAGCCATTCAAGCATGGCCTGCATCTGTTACCAAAAAGCAGGTGAGGGCATTCTTAGGGACAGCAGGGTACTACAGAAAGTTTGTTCCCAATTATAGTACCATAACTGCTCCCCTCACAGACCTGACAAGGAAGAACAGGCCAGATAAGGTAGTGTGGACCCCAGCATGTGAGCAGGCATTTCAGAAGCTTAAGGAAGCTTTGGGTGGACCCCCTGTGTTAGCCAGTCCAGACTATTGCAAAGAATTTGTTCTGCAGGTGGATGCTTCAAACTATGGGGTGGGGGGTTGTACTTAGCCAGATTTCTTCAGAGGGAGAAGAGCACCCAGTGGTTTATCTCAGTTGTAAGCTCCAACCCAGGGAGAAATGCTATGCAGTGGTAGAAAAGGAATGTCTAGCCATAGTGTGGGCACTACAAAAACTTCAGCCTTATTTGTATGGAAGAAAATTCACTGTGATGACAGATAACAACCCTCTAATATGGTTAAAAAGAGCCAGTCAACAAAATGCCAAGTTGCTAAGATGGAGCCTGGGGTTGCAAGTATATGATATGTCAGTGCAGCACCGCAGTGGGAGTAGCAATGTCAATGCAGATGGGCTCTCAAGACAGAGAATGGGGTGGCATGCACCCAGGTAGACATGACACTCTCAAGCGATGTTTCTCAAGGGGCACTTGAAAAACTTGCTTGAGTTCCCTGGGGGGAAGATATATGAAGATTGGACAATGACAGACAAAGGCTGCCAGCCTAGTCAAATAGAATTTGATACATAATTCTATCAACTGTATAAATAAATGTAAAATACAGGCTTGTGTTTTTAAATGTAAGAAAACACTGTAAAATGTGAACTTCATGATTATTGCAACATTGCCATTGGCTGTAAGGAAAACCAAGCCAAGTATTTCAAATGTGTCTTTTAAAGTTGAAAAGATATTATGAATCTCTTTAATGTTTTACAAGTTGGTTCCAGTGTGTCTGGATGAAGGTTTCATGTCCATTGTTTTAAGGCTAAAGTTTATATCCAGAATTTACATGTGGAATGTGCTTTATTGCTCTGATTTCTGCTAGAATGCGTATGTGAACTGCCTTGTATTGTTATAAGTTTCTGAGCAGGTGTTAGATTGCTAAATAATGCAGTTTCTCACCTGAAAACTCAGACCAGGTGTTAAGATGATGCAATATGAATACTGGGAAAACCTAAGTGTCAAAAATGATGTAATTTGGGAGGGTCTTAGAGACATGTTTGTTAGTAATGTTTAAATACTATTTCTCACAAGCGACTGGAAGCATTTTGATCTTGGATATCTAACTTATCAGCACTCTGCCTTATGCTCACATGTACGTTTTAGCACTGTGATTTCTTGTAGGAATAGTTAAAGCTAGTAAAGATTAATTAGGTAGTTTTCTTTAAAATCAGACCTGTCCTACTATATTATTTTAAGATTCTGTGTGATCTCTGAACTCTTAGATATCTCTGTGGTGCAGTAGTTTTGTCTTGTATTTTAATTATTTATTATTAAATATTTTAAAAACCTTCTACCTGTGGCTGGTTTGTGTAGAGATAAGCTCTAGAGTGCATTGCATATTTATAGAGGCTATTGTAATAGGCCACTCTAAAGTAAGCCTTGACTGTTAGTTCATAGGTTCATAGGTTGGTACTAGGCTATCAGCCCTAGGGCCTATACAAGCCTAGCCATAACAATTCCCTGGCTATTTCTTCCCATATTATTTACTTTCCTGGACCCCTGTCTAGCAGGGTGACTGACATGATCCCTGGGGTGAATTTCCTTTCTCCCATCCAATCGTCAAGGTTCCTCTTAAAGAGGTCCAAAGAGGCACTCTGCTTGACATGTATGGGCAATCTATTCCAGAGTCTGGGGAGTCTCTGGGTCAGGAACCTATCCCTCCAGCATGTTTTGTTTATTGTGATGACAAGGTTTAGATCCCTGGAGCGTGTAGCTCTGAGGGATTCGGATTTCTTTAAGTGTAGCATGTCCAACAGCTCTGGGTTTGACATGGCCTTGTATGTTAAGCAGAGATCGCCTCTGAGTAGATGATATGCGACAGAGTATAGCTGGAGTTTTTTAAGGCGGTCAGCATAGGGCATCTGCTTTAGGCCTGTGATTCTTTTAGTGAGGTATTTCTGAGGCCTTTCCAGTCATTGCAGATGTCTTGAGAGGTACATACCAAATGGGGCGTTGTATTCTATAATGGGTCTAATGAGGGATGAGTACAGTGGGACAATGACCTCCTTTTTTCTGGATGAAAAGCCCTTCGTGATGAGGTATGCCACATAGAAGGATTTCCTGACTGTTGTGGCGATGTGGTTATCGAAGGTGAGACCACTGTCCACCTGTGTCCCTAAGTCTCTTATCACACTTTCTGTGTTTAGTGTACTGCCACCTGTATGGTAATTCATGGATACATGTTTTTTCCCAAAGGGGATAACAATACATTTCTTGGCATTGAGCTTGAGCCCATGGCTCTGGCACCAAGCATCTGTTTCTGTAAGGCCCTTTTGTAGAGTATCCACATCATTTGGGGATTCAATAATGGCTCCCAGTTTGCAGTCATCTGCAAACTTTGTTAGCCAGAGTCCCTTAGTGTTGACCTGTACTTCAGAGAAGTAGATGGCAAACAAGAGCGCCCCCAGGACTGAACCCTGAGGTACTCCACTTGTCACTTGTCTGGAGCTGGATTTGGAGTCGGCTACTTTTACAGTGTGGGTTCTATCAGTAAGCCATTTAGCAACCCATTGGGTGACATAGGGATTAATGCCCAACTTAGTAAGTTTATCTATGATTCCAGAGTGGGGATGGTGTCAAAGGCCTTGACAAGGTCTAGATAGGCTGTGTGGACCACCTTACCCTTGTCCATGGCTCTGGAGACTGATTCAAAGAAGTCAATCAGGTTCAGGAGACAAGATCGGCCCTTCACAAACCCAAACTGGGTGGGGTCCAGTGTTTGAAGGTTGCCAATGTCTTTGTTTATAAGTTCCATGATAATACGCTCCATGGCCTTGCAGATAAGGCTTGTCAGACTGATGGGACAGTAGTTTCCGGGATCCAAGGTGGATCCCCCCCTTGTGGATTGGGATAACTGTAGCTCTGCGCCACTCAGTGGGCACTAAACCTGAGGTGAGGCTATGATTAAACATGACACTTATGTGAGGTGCCAGTTCATATTGTAGTTCATGTAGTACACAGCCCGGGATGTCATCTGGTCCCATGGATGATGTATTCTTGGCTTTAGAGAGTGCGTTTTGTACCTGTGTGGCCGTTATTACTGGAATTTGGCAATCTTCCGGTATTGAGATGGGCCATTTAGGGGGGAAGAGGGGGGTGAAGTTGGCACTGAATTGATCTGCCAGGATATTGGCAATATCCTTTGGATCAGTATATTTAATGCCATTCTGTTTTAGCTCAGAGCAGATCTGAGCATTGCCATTTAGATTCTTGACATAGTTATAGAATGCTTTGTGGTTGTCTTTGGAATCTTGGCAATTTTATTTTCGTAACTAGCTTTGGAGGATTTTATGAGGCATCTCAGTTTCTTACTGAGGCTAGTAAGGGAGTTTTTTGCATTCTGGGATTTTCCTCTTTTCTGCAAAAGTTTCTTCCTTTTGTTGTAAAGTTTGTTTATGGCAGGGGACCACCAGATTGGCTTCCTTTTTTTGGATGAGAGCATTTTGGTTCTATTTGGGATGGCACGATTCATGCATGAGGGGATGTGCTCGTACAGTGCCTTAGTGTAAGATTCAGCAGTTGAACTTTCAATTCCCGTCTGCATGGGTGTTATGAAGTTTGTCACTTCTGACTTGAGTAGCATGAAGTTGGCTTTGGAGAAGTTTTTTATGGTGGTTTCTTTATGGTGGTTAGTCATACTACCATTGGATTATAATATTGTACAGTAATAATTGGACACCCTTTTAAGGGCCTTTTATTAGCTGATATTATTAGCTGTGTGGTGGCAAGTGGTGCTACCGTATGGTCTGGGTAAAGGGGCACAGCTGGAAAATCTGTGTCAGCCTTTCCCAGGAATGTCTGTGAAGTTGTATAAATACTTATCTCAAAGTGTGTGTGTTTGTTTTGTGTGTGTGTGTGTGTGTGTGTGTGTGTGTGTGTGTGTGTGTGTGTGTGTGTGTGTGTGTGTGTGTGTGTGTGTGTGTGCGGTGTGTCAGCTACTTGGCAGGGACACAAAGCACTCGTTGGACAGAGAGGGTACTGGAGGTTTTAGCTTGTTCAGCTAGGCTGAGACCTGGACCCTATAGCTGTGCCAGTGGGGAGTCTTACTGGGGACCTGGTGAGCAAGAGAGCAACCAGCCCCAAACTGACTGTGATCTCTGTGTGCACTTAAGGGAAATTGTACTTTACTGTGTGTATTAGTTATCCTTTCCTCTCTTCTAGGAGATGACCTCCCTGGTGTTGGTGGTGAGGATTGAGGCTCCTTGATTGCTGGGCCAGGGCACGGTCATTACAATATGATAGTAGTAAGGGTGTTTGGGGAGGGTTACAGAATAAGAGTAACAAGTGAAATGTGTATGTGGAAAGTATAATAGTGGAATAATAGAGCTGAGTGGGAATTGTTGATAGGGAAGTGGCGCATACCAGGCGTTTACCCCCAGGTCAAATTATAATAGACAGTAATGAGTTTTTAGCCAGTCCAAAGCAATTAGCAAAGAGACAGAAAGTAGAACAGATTATCTTTAATTTCCTGAATGCAGAAACCTGGCATTAAGGAAGACTCGGTAACTAGCATATAAAGTGTAATATATTGATCATGAGAAAGGACAGTGGCCAACTTAATAAGTGGTCCTTTGGAGGGGGGGGGGTGTTACAGCCATTTTCCAACACAGAACAGACACATATTTGACTAGCTGATGTTAATGAACGGTAAGGTTCTTCATGTTAAATTTGATTACATTGTATAATGACAAAATTTTGGGTCTTGTGGCAGACATCTGGGAATATAAGGGTCAGATGTAGTGACAACAGGTTCTGAAAGAAAACAAAAAAGAAAAACTAGACTAAACTTTCATATTATACCGAGGCAAGAAAGTTAATACCTATAATAAAAAGAGATGGAGGAAGGACCACAGTGAGTGGGAGCAAGAGAATATAGGGAAAGTTTGAGAGTAGAGAGATGGTAATAAAGTTTATATGAATGTAAGCTCAACATGGGTTAGCAGGAGGTGTACTGATAGAGGAACCACAGTAATGCAGTGTATATACAGGACTGTATAGAGCAAGTTATCAAACAATAACACTACAGTGATAAGCACAGTATATAACCATCACTTAGTATGATATTTACAAAAATACTATCAAATGCCATCACATACGTATTGAAGGACACAGGTTCAACTGCATTAAGCTTATCCAATCTGAATGCAATTGATACAAATCCAACACACTACCAAGGTCTTTTCATTGTTCTACACAGTTTTAGAATACATAGAAATGTAATAACATATGACACATACTTGGACTGTGAAGGAAGATGATGCCTGAGTGGAAGAGGAGACAATAGTGAGGGGATATTTACCAATGCATTCTACTACAGTGAACCACTCACCCTCAGGTCAAAATATAACAGAGAGTAATCAGCTTATAGCCAGTACAAAGCAATTAACAAATAGGCACAAAGTAGAACAGGTTTTCTTTAATTTCCTGAGTGTAGGAACCAGGCAACTAGGGAGACTAAGGGACTGACATATAGAGAGCAATCTACTGGTCAAGAGGAAGGACAGTCACCAACATAATAAGTGTTCCTTAAAGTGCAAGGACTAGTCCTTTGGGGGGTGCTACAGCCATTTACAAGCAGAGGACAGACATGCATTTAAACAGTTGAAGTTAACATACAGCTAGGTTCTTCATGTTAAATGTGCCTACATTGTACTAAGACAAAATCCTCAGTGAAAACATATGGGAGTTGGGCCTTCTGGAAGAGCTCCTTCAGTATCAGAGTCAGATGTAGTGACCACACACTATTGTATGATCACAAAATTCTCAGTGAAAACAATTGGGAGTTGGACTTTGTGGTAGAGCTCCTGCAGTATCATGGTCAGATATAGTGACCAGTAGCCACAGTCTATTGTAAAATGATAACATTTAAAGTGAAAATGTTTGGGAGTTGGGCCTTATGGCAGAGGTCCTGCAGTATCAGTTGTTGGATGTAGTGACTACAGGCTCTGCACAATGAAGGAAGATGATCTGATAGTTAAGAAAAAATTGTAGTTATTTTTGTTTCATTGACACTATGCTAATTAATAACCAACCTCATATTACACTGAAAAAGAAAATCATTCTTTTCTCTACTTTAGCTCCAAAAATTAAATATACCTAGTGATATCAAAACGACCATTCCCAATTAAGTTCAGCATTTAAACCTTTGGAGTATGAATTTTAAATTTTAAAATTATCTTGGCTTCATGTCTATTCAGCAAATTTTTAAATTTATTTATTTTCAGTTTGATGACTGGGGAAGTCCACTGGGCCCAGGGGGCCATTTTCAGTGGAGGCCCAGGGAGAAAAGCTCCAACAATAACATACAATACAATATACAGTAAACTATAGAAAAATACAGTAAAAATATGGAGAGAACTATTCAGTAGATGTGAAATACAATTACAAATATTTACATGTCAAAGAATAATATTTACAAAATTGTTCTGAGAAAGGCCATTGTGGTTATCAGATTGTAGACAACAGTTTGTCTGAGGCCTTCTCATAATAAACTAAAAGTAACAGTCCAAGGCAGTAGTTAGTGATTTGAAAAGGAAGTTATTATAAGAAGATGGAAATTAAGCTTAGAGAATAGAAGGACATGAAAGGAGGGATGAGCTAGGTTGGAAGCATCCAGGTACATTTACGATTAGAGAGGAGATAGGAATGAAGTTGGGTCTTAAAGTTTTTTTATGTTTAGCAATGTTCTTAGGGAAGGAGGGAGAGAATTCCATTTTTTGGCTAAGGAGCAGGAGAAGAGTAGTTGTCCTGGAGGATGGTTAAGCTTAGAGACAGTGATTACGTTTTGGTGGGAAACCTAAGAGTTCTGTTTGGGGTGTAAGGGAGAAGGATGCTTGTAAGGGCAGGGCATTTGGATGGGTTGAAGAGTAATCTATGAGCTGTTATGAGTTGGAGGTAATCCAGATGGTTTGGAAGTTCTAGCCAATGTAGAGAGTGAAGGGCAAGGCAGTGGTCTGAGGAGTTTTTGGTGTTAGTGGCAAATTTGGAAATTTTGTTATAGCAATTTTCTAATTTGGAAGCAATGGATGCTGATAAATTGCTTAGAAGAGGTGTACCATACATTAAAGAAGGAAGAAGGTAAGTAGATGCAAGAGTATGTCTGGTATGAGGTGATAGGAAGTGATTGTTCCTGTACAGCATCCCAAGTTTCTGATTTTTTTTTTATGTTTTGAAGAATATGGTTGTCGAATTTCAGGCACTCATCTAAGGTAACACCTAGCAATTTAGCGTAGGGGACAATTTCAATAGGAGAGTTGTTTTAGCTTACCATTTTGAAAGACGTTTTGTCAAAAGGGAATGATTATGATTGTAGGAAGATTAGTATTTTGGATTTGTTTGCATTAAGGGAGAGATGATTTTGGTGCATCCAGGCATCGGCAGTCGAGAAGGCAGACTTGGTCTTTGTTAGGAGTTCGGGGAGATTAGTGGCAGTGGAGACTAGAGTTCAGTCATCTGCATATTGGATTATTTTGGCATTGGGCATAGCAGAATGAAATGTGTTGATAAAGATATTGAACAACATAGGACCTAGAATGGATCCCCGTGGAATGTCTGTAGGGGTAAGTAGAAAGGGAGAGATACTTTTTTTCCATTTTACAGCTTGGGATCTATCAGTCAGGTAGGTTGAGAAGCAAGAGATGGAATTTTGGGAGAGATTTCTGTTAGAAAGATGACTGAGTAGATCGGTATGGGAAACGGTATTGAATGCCTTGCAGAGATCCAGAAGCACAGTGGAGACTATTTCCCCAGAATCTCAGGCATGGTTGATTGTTTCTAAGAAAGAGAGCAGAGCTGTTGATGTGCTGTGCTCAGGACAGAAACCATGTTGATTTGGGGTGAGGAGTTGCTTTTGAGTTAGGAAAGGCATGAGTTGGAGATGGAAGAATTTTTCTAAGATTTTGTAGATGGGGGATAGTATTGCTATAGGGCAGAAGTTAGAGATGATGTTATTTTTCCCACCTTTGTGAAAAGGTAGAGTATAGGCTTTATGACAGAGTTTGGGGACATAGGATTCTTGTATGGATCTGTTGATTAAGATGCTAATAAGGAAAGCAATCACATCAGCGGCAGATTTGAGAAAAATTGAAAGCATGTTGTCTGAGGCATTAGAGCAGGGTTTTAGTTTGGAGAGAAGTCTTTTAAAATTAACTTGGTTTCAAGTCTATTCAGAATTTTACATTTGATACTACCTCTGGACTGATTTCTTGTACCTATTGCTAAAAAATTAAAACCATCCGTTCTTCCTACATATATATATATTTTGCATGTGCAGCCATTGTACTTAAGGGATGTAGACTTTTGGCATCCATTTACATGTTCCTGTATCCTGGCCATGCCTTCCTTCTATTCTATCCGATATACCATTTATTTTCAAGCAGTCATATCTAACTGAATTTACCACCATACTACATACAAGTAAAATGCCGTTCTAATTTTAATGACTTTCCCTTTAAGAGATGTTCCCGTGGTTTGAGAACCAAATTGCAAATGTAACATTTAACACACTGGATCATTCTTACCATAGAAACTAATTTATTATAGTCACCAGGGGACATCTTTTATGAGAGAATCTTTCCTACATTTAAAGGTCTCCTAAAAGAGAATGTTGATGACCTATTGCTAGATTCCAAAAGACTCTCAGAGTAAGTCATCAACTTTGAGAACAAGTCTTTTGGAATCTGGTTCCCATAGTAAGCCTGTTTACAGACAGGACTTACATCAAAGTAAGTCACTTACACAGAGAGCAAATCATTCAGAATCAGGGCCGGCTTATTTTGGATTAAGTCATTTACACTGACAGCAAATCTTTTGAAATCTGGCTCTTAGGCTGTACTTTTTGAATGGCTTCTGAGTACAAAATACTTTAATTATTTTTAATGATTTAACAAAATATTTCTGAGAAAGTACTGAGTTTAGATACACAGATATATTTTTGATTCTTTCTCACCATGACCTCTGACTTATAATAAATTCTCTTTGTATTCTCTCTCATATTGAATATAACTTTCCCTTTAGCTTCTTGCAAAGTTCTATAATAGCTGATTCTAACTAGTACCCTGATTTCAAAATCTTCCAAAGCTAATTACCTGTCATGTAGTTCACTTGCATTTGAACAAATCCTAGTACATTCATCACTTGGTAATGACTCAGTCAAATGTACTGGATGAACACTGTACCCATGCAGGAAACTATCTGCAACAACAGGTTTTTAAAACAAGTTTGAAATTATGTTGTTACTTACTTCACCCTGGAAAGTGATGTCTAAAATACTTACCTCCTTGTTTTGAAGTTCCTGCACAAACTGAATACCCCATTCAACATTATTAACATATTTTGGAAAAATGTGTGCCTCTTACAGTTCCCCTTCACATAAAAATAAGAAATCATCAGCGTAACATACTCATACTGATGCCGATTTTCACATAACAACAGTGTCGTATATAAATGTTTTCTCAAACAAAGACATAAAAATGTTGACATATGACAGAGTAGCTCCTTGTTCTTTTAAAAAAAAATTAACTATAATATATTACTTATCAATGGTATGGACCTTCTTCTAAATAATGTGCCACTGTTTTCAAGCTTTTTCCGTGTAATGTATTACTATAAAAATATCCCATACCCATACTTAACTAACAGTATTCCTTTTGATACATTGTATTGTTTTTCTTTTTCAGCTACATCCACCATCTTTTTAATCAATGAATCAGTTTTCATAGTAAATCCTCAGTGAAATGGTTGCTTGCCACTATTTAAAAACTAGAGCTGAGCTGTACAGAAATATTTTGAACATCACAAGTCTATGCTACAAAATAAAGTTGCATACAAAATTTTTTAAAGCATAGTTAGAACTGCAACATTATATTTTCATAAAATAACGCAATGTTAGCATCAAGACTATAAACACTTTTAATTAATGCTAATACAAGAAAAATCACTGCTAAAACCTTCACAAGGATTCAAAAAGAACCCCACTGCTGGCATTACAAGCTGCAGACAAAAGGGACCATTTTCATGATGCATGAAATTGTGATTCATAAACATTAGGCACAATGAGAAAACACTTAACTTGCATGTCTCTAAATTGCCCTTAAATACCTGGAATGGAAATCATCACTTTCCTGTGGCAGTCAGCACTGGCAGTTAATGTATCACATAGGCACAAACTTGTTCACCATCGACTCACACGAACACACACACACACACACACACACACACACACACACACACACACACACACACACACACACACACACACATACTCTGACATACCTCTTACCTCTCCCAGAGTTGGCAGAATGTCCTCAATGTCTCTTCTTATTCTTTTTCCCCTACCCTTGTAAATCATGGATCCTTACAGTCAGGCATTACCACCAGACATTAGTGTTTCATTCTTTTTCTTACTTGTAAGGTGCATCATGATGCTAGACCTGTTGATCTATTAATATTTTCCTTCGGATGAGACATTAAACCAAGGTCCCATTTGCTTGAGTTGGTGGTAACTCAAGTGGCTGTAAAAGATCCCATGGCACCTATCAAAAATGTTGGGGTTCTTTAATTATATACAAAAAGAACTCTTATTTACAACATATTTACATATTTACAAATACACACACACACACACACACACACACACATATATATATATATATATATATATATATATATATATATATATATATACACATACATACACATACACTTACACATATTCATAATTTCCTTTACAACCACGTTACATTTTCATCCTTATTAGACCACCCACTCCTTTTTCCATAACCAATAACTAATTTTACTTAAGATTGTTGCTAAACTCCATTTACCATTAAACAAAATTTCATTTATTCTTTAATTTCATATAATTCTGTTATATAAAATAACTTTGCATCTATTCTTTAACATATTCTTTACTTGTGTTCTTATAATAGCCATATTTAATCATATTCATGTTTATTTTATCTACTTCTTTTATCATCTTCAAAAATATCTTTTTATGTAGGTTTCCCAATAACTTTTTTACTCTTTTACATTTCAAAAACAGATGTTCTGTGGTTTCTTATTCTTAGCAATGTGCACATATTGTAACACTATCCTTTTTATATAGCATATTTCCATTTAATAGTAATTTATTTATTACCAATCTCCACAAAAAATCTTGACATTCTACTTTTTGATTACACCCTTTTCATCTTGTTTTTATAGCTTTATTTTTTTTTTACCTGTACGATTTGCCCAATGTTTTACATTACAATGTTTAGTGTTAGATTTGTATACAATATTTTTCTATATTTGTCTATAACATCAACTTTTATTTTCCACAAAAATATTTTTTCTTGGTAACATTTTATTTTTTTTCATTTATACACTCTTTTTCTCTTTTACTCTTTTTTTCCATACCACAAAATGTTCATACTTATATTTATACAATTTTATTACTAATCTCTCATATTTTTCATTTATTCACTTTAACACTTTCTACAAATTTAATGAAGTAGCATATACCACTGTGTTAATTAACCCGAAACCCATTCCTCTTCATTTGCATACAAAATTGCTCTTTTTATTGGGATTAATCTAGCACCCCGTATAAATGAAAACAATTATCTCCAATAATTCCTTTTCAAATACTGATGGCAGCATAAATGCACTTGATAAGTACATTATTTTCCATCAGTGCTGACTTTATCAAATAAGCCTCTTTGCTGAATGATAATGTATGTTTTTCAGAAAAGCCAGGTTTATTTTATTTCTTCTATTGTTTTTTTTCCCATTGAATTCTACTTACGTCTTTATTCCCAAATGTTATATCTAACACATAAATTTTATTCATTGTAAAATATATACCTCCATCTTAAATACATAACTTAAGTATGTATTTTTCTCTTTATTTAAAGCCATTCCTATTACCTCTAGACACTCATTTTGTCAAATTATTACATCTATTATCCCAGCTTTTTTTTTTTTTTTTTTTGCAATTATTTTAATCTCATCTGTATATCTTATCAGAACTGGAATTCTTAAATATTTAGGTATTATATAACCCACCTCCTTCATTTTGTAATTTATTTCACATACTATCACATTCATAACTAAGGCAAAGAGTGAAAAACTCATTAGATATCCGTGTCTTACAGCATTCTTTATATATACCTCTTGGCTTAACTAACCATTTACACGTATTTCCATTATTATGAGTATACGTTGACATACATTATTTCCTAACTTTATTGCTTATTTTATATTTGTTCATTATTACCCATAAGATTCAAATGCCTTCTTAAGGTCTCCTGTCATGATTTTCCCATCTTCTTTTTTATGCATAATATTATCCAAAATTTCTCTATCATTAAAAATTCTTGACAACCCTTCCCCTTTATACTATATATACAATCTTCCATAGTATTTTATATTTTAGTTTAAATCTCTTTTGTATTATTTTCATAAAGATCTTATAATAATTATTATGCAATACTATTGGTCTCCAGTTTTTTTTTTTAATTGTCTTCTAGCTTCCTCCTTCCATATGAATTTAAGTATTCTGCTACATTTTTATATATAAAACCTTCATTTAACCAGTCATTCAAAATTTTCAAAACATGTTTTTGCCAATCCCTTGAATTTTTATTTATTTTGTTATTTATTTATTGGCATTTCTTTACCTGGAATGTCCACTGGGCCAAAAGACCCCAATTTTAGTGAGCACCTAGGAAGAAAAGCTCCGCAAGGCAGTTAAAGTACATAGAACTCACAACAGTTAGTAAATGCAGGCAGTATTTTCCAGAAACAGGCAGCATTATACAAAACAGAAAAGGAAGCATGTACTCATACACTCTTTACAGATTAAAGTTTAAAGTAATTTGCTGATGATTTATAGATTTAGAGATAAGATAGAGATGAAAACGGTCATATGGAACATTTATAAGGTGGTGTAAGAGTATCAGCCAGTGCAATAGTGCAGGGAAGTGAGGAGTCATTTTATTACTTGATAAAAAGTCATAAATATACAGTAAGGCAGAGCTAGAATGTTAGGCATGGGAAAATAACATGTTAGTCTTTTAAATAAAGATAAAGGGAAAACTGAGAGGTGAAGGTGTAAGTTAAGGTGAATATGACTGTAGGTGTGGGGAATCAGGTTATGGATGGATGAGAATTGAGACATCTGCATTGCCAAAGAGTAAAGAGGTGTTGACTGCAGAGATTTTTTAAAGCAGGAGATCTTGCTGGAGGTTTTAATATCTGTAGGGAGGAGATAGGGATTTTGGCAACTGTAAAGGAATAAGGCATGTCTCATGCTGGGAGTTTAGGTTTGTCTACTTGCAGAAGCATTTATTTTTCAGACCTGAGTGGCCTATTAGGGTGATAGAGGGATAAGATAGATGAGTTTACCTTTACTTAGTAGAATGGCCTAAGATCGACATCCACATTATCGAATGTACATCTTCAAAAGTACATTAGATTGAGAAGCAATTTGTGCGAATTACACTTAGTCAACTAGTTAATGTAAATCACACAATTACGATTTGCACAAACGCATGCAAGTAAAAGCAGTGTCACACTATTAAGGACATATATCCGGTACATTAACCTAATTTGAGATAGATTTGTAGATCTCCATAGCGTAGCTGACAGAGTTGGAAATCATATCAAGCGACTGTAGAACAAAATGCAAGTAAATAGCAGAAAGACAGATAGTAAATTGGTAAATACATACATAGGGTATAACGTAACAGTATGGCATATATATTCTTACAGGCTGATGAAGCAGGTATGGTGGATTTTATGCTGGGAATAATTAATGCTGTATATTTAACCACTACTACACAAAAAGGAAGGAAGCTGTTAGTAATAGATGGTTATCAATATTATCAGGAAAAGGCTGTAAATTAAAAGCAATATTGGTGTTGCATATGAAAAAAATAAAGAAAGATGTAAGGGCAGGTGTATTACAGAAGGGGAATGTGATAGCTACAAGTTGTTAAAAAGTACTTAGCACTATCATGCCCCTGATGTACTTAAAACAGAAATATTTAGAGTTTGCGAACAACTGAAACGATGAGCAGAACACTCTATAGAAGATCCATGCAAGGTGGTCTCTGAAGTGCTAGCCACTACCTTGTCGCATGTCATTAATGAATTACCTAACACCACAGCATTAAAACATACAATTACTGGACATAGATTTAAACAGAAAGCAGCCACATTTAAAGTAATGCGCTCTTTGAGGGATTTGAGTCCTGACATGTTACCGAATAAGAATGGTTCCTTTATTGTGTAGCATAGCAGTGATACTGAGAGTGCTAGTCCCTTAGTAGTTATAACTACCATAGATAACTTGAGAATGCTTTGTAGTTCTGAATACATAATGGTAGATGGCACATTTCTGATAAGCACCTTGGAATGTCACCAGGTATACAGAATACACTGTGCGTTGGATAGTACAAATAGTCGGAAAGTTGTACCAGTGGTGTATGGCATTTTGCCTAACAAATCTGAGCAGTGTTATGATATGTTTTGGACTATTGTTTTGGAGTTATGGATGCGTAATAATCTGCAGTTGTTGCCAAATTTGGTCCTCACTGATTTTGAATGGGCACCTTTAAATTGTAACAAATGGCATTTAAGCAGGTCTGCTGCAAAGGGTTGCTGGTTTAATTTCTGCCAGATTGTCTGGCATCAGATTCAGAAATTACATTTAGCTGCTGAATTTGGCAGTAATGTTGCTTTTGCTATGCTTTGCAAAGAAATACCAGCGCTGGCATTTGTTTCCCCAGATGACATAGAATGCACTTTTGCTGAAATCGAGGCAGATATGCCAGAGAATGGAAAGCCACTATGTCATTTTTTCAAGGAGAATTACATTTTAGGTAGACCACGTAGAAATGGCATGCTTGGAATGACTTCTGAAAGATTGCCATCAATATTTGAAAAAGCCTTCTGGAATCAGTACGACACTTTTACAATGGGCTATCTCCATAGTCAAAATGCCACTGAAGGATGGCATAGAAGGCTATGTAGTTTAATGGGAAAGAAGCATTTGTACTTTTTAAATGTGCTACATGCCATCCAGCTGGAGCAAAACCATGTAGATGATCTATGGATTAGGCATCAGTTGTGTTTACCATCGTTCCCTAAACGGAAATGACTGATGGATAAGGAAACTTCTTTTGAAAGACTCTTATGTAACAGAGCTGAACTTATGGCACTGGGATTTGTGAGGTTAATTGCAAAACACTGTTCTTTTTAAACACAGTGCTCTGATTCAAGTGATTTGTCAAGATTTTTGACTCATAGCATTATAAACGTATAGCACATATCTGGAGGTGGAAAGGTTTTGTTACATAGATGTCATTGGCCTTAAATTTTCTTTAAACCACTGACGTGATGTCCATTTAACATACTTGTTACGGAACCACTTACTGTTCTGTACAGTACTTTTGACTTACAGTGGCAGGCGTCTGGGATCAGTTGTGTATCACTATATGCACTGGATTTATGTGGTGTATGAGGAAGTTCAAAATATGTCGAAAAAGAATTTTACACTATCCTGTTTTTGACATTTTGTGACTTTGTAATGTTTTTTTTTTTTGTTCCTCCAGTTCACAAAAACAGCTACTCGACTAAATGATTTTCAAATATTCAAAGGTAAACCAATAGAAGAAAGGGTTGGGCAATCTGAGGGTTTGTAAATGATTTTGTGCGCTGCGATTAATTGTAGGTAGGTCAGATGAGCCAGTTAAGCAATTGTAGGGAGATGCAGTGACAGGAAGAGTATTTTGCTTTGGTAGCTTTGTTATAACAAGACTCAACCTTGGTTTTTAGGGAGGACTGGATAGTCGTGAGAAGAGGAGCACCATACTGGAGAGAAGGTAAGAGAAAGGTTAAGGCAAGAGTATGCTTTGTAGAGCAGTTAAGAAAGTGTTTGTCTATAAACGGTACCTAGTTTTTTGTTTGTTTTATCTTTTTTGATATTATTGTGGACATGGATGTCAAATGTCAAGTTTTCATCTAAAATAACTCCTAATAATCTAGTGTGGGAGATGACTAATATGGTGATGTTGTTTTGAGATTGAACAATGAAATCAGTCTTGTTAACAGGGAGGTTTTTCTTGGGAGTAAATAGTAGCAATTTGGTTTTGTTGGGGTTTAGGGCTAAATAATTATTGGCCATCCACATTTCAGTAGCATTAAAGAAGTACTGGGTTATATGCAGAAGTTCTGTTGTTGATTTAGCAGAGCAAATAATAGTTGAATCATCTGTATTTTGAACAACAGATCCATTTTTAAGAGTGGAGTGGAAGTCATTTATAAAAATACTGAAAAGAAGGGGTCCTAAGATAGAGCACTGGGGAACTCCAGTGGAAGACTTGAGAAATGGAGAGAAAGGGTTGAGCCATCTAGTTGATTGTTGTCTGTTTTTAGATAGTTGGCATACGAGTTTAGGGTTGGGGGGAGATACCTAGATTGGAGAGTTTGCTGAGGGGTGAGAAATGGTATCAAAAGCTTTTGAGAGGTCAAGAAAGAGTGAGGATACAAATTTACCAGCATTTCCAGCTTGATTAACAGTTTCCATAAAGGAAATGAGAGCAGTGGTTGTACTATGACATGGTCTAAACCCATGTTGAGCTGGGAGAGGAATTGGTTTAGTAGTAGGCAGTCTAAAAGTTGCTGATGGATACATTTTTCTAGGATTTTAGAGAGGGGGTAGAGAATAGCAATGGGTCGAGCATTATAGATATCTGTATTGATGCCACCTTTATGGAGATCAAGAATATATGCTTTCTTCCAGATAGTAGGAACATCTGACTCTTGGAGGGATCTATCGAGAAGTATGCTTATGGGATGGGCAGTGGATCTAGTTGTCATTTGGATGTATTCTGGGGGTAGGTTGTCAGGGGCATTGGAGCCAGGTTTAAGTTTTAGAAGAAGTTTAGTTATAATAGTGATAGGTATGGGGTAGAAAGAAAAGGTGGATAGGGAGGGGTTGTGATATTATTTGAGGGGGTCATAATGGGGGAGGGTTAGTATTAGATGTAGTTTTGTGGAAAGGTAGTGGTAAGTTTAGCTATCATATTAATGAAATGTGAGTTAAGAGTGTGGCTATTTCACTGACAGTTTTCTCTGGGAATGGGAAGAGGTTGTTATTGGTACCATGGTTGATTAAGATGAGATGAAGTTCCAAAATTTCTTTGGATTGTGTTTGTGAGTTTTTTGGAGGCTTAAATAATATTGTTTGCTATCATTAATGGTTAAGTGCCAAGCTTGATTGCAGAGCTGTCTAAATTGTAGAAGATCAGTGGGATGCTTGTACTTTTGCCATTTTTTCCATCTTTTGTCCCTGGTAGTCATAATTTGCTTGGTGGCTCTGGAGATCCATATGGCGTGAATGGTTTAAACTCTTTTTTTCTGTTACCGAGGCTAGCTTATTTAAAGTGTTTAGGAATGTGGAGTTAAAGAAGTCAACAGCTGCATCAAGGGGCAGGACCTTTAGTATATTCCGATTGATGTTTATCAGGGTTTTATTTACAGTTATAGGATTAAAGTTGCTGAGATTTCTAGTTTGTTTGTAATGATGTTGGAATGGTATTGGGTTGGTTTTACATAGTATAAAGACTGGTAGGTGGTCACTAATGTTGCAGGGAAGTGTGCCTGATGCTGAAATTTTATGTGGTTCAGAGACTAGTATCCAGTCAAGAACTGATCCACTGTCTTTATTTTTGTTGGGTCTAGTTGTATATGTTTTTAGCTGTGTAAAGTTGAAGAGATTGATATTAGATGGTGGGAAGTGACCTGAAAAATCTAGCCAATTTATGTTAACATCACCTGGGATAATTATCTCATTATTTATATTGTTTGATATCTAGGCAATAATATCTTCAAGAAAGGGGGCTATTATTACCTGGGGGGGATGTATAGGGCTATAATGCAGAGATACTTAGAGCTGTTCAGTTTGAGTAGTGATATCAGTATCTCGGCTGTAGAGAAGTGAGGAATAGGATTGGAATATGGGACAATGGTGAGGGAATTAGGAAAGCATATAGGAATGCCTCCTCCTTCTTTATGGGGTCTATCAGTCTGTAGACAGTCATACTCAGGGTGGGAATTCTGTGTTTTTTATGCAGGGTTTTAGTCATCTTTTGGTTGCAGCTAATATATCTAGTTTATTCAAAGATATCCAGGCATGAAATTGTGGTATTTTTTTCTGATACTTTGAGATTGATTGCTGTGAAATTAAGTGATTTATGTCAACTAGGGAGGTTGTCATTCAAGGGCTTGGGTCCAGGGTTTGGGTGAATATCTCTGCATAACAATATGTTAGTTTGCTTGTCCAGCTAAGTTATAAGTGGGAGGTTTCTTTTTATGTGACTGAAGATAGCTATATGGTTGTGTATAATTTTTTGGAAGGAGAATACTTTTAGTTTGGTATGCAAAATTATGTTGACTGCTTACAGGCTAAGGGAGATATCAGAGTAGCTAGAGAGGGCTGGGGATTGTATAGCAGCTGTAGATGTGATTTTTTTTGAGGCGTAGAAACTGTGTTTAAGGATGCTAGAGATAAAAGGTATAGTAAAAAGGCAAGGAGAAAAAGCAATGAGATAGGTGTATGGATGGAGAGCATATTGGATAAGGTGGAAGTATTCTGAGGTGTTAATTTTTTAGTGATAGTTTAGACATATTAGTAAATAGTATGGATAGGAAATGTCAGAGGTATGTTAGTATGAGAGTACTTGAATATTTTGAAATGGTATCAAAAGGTTGACTGATTAGATTATTGGATGAGGGAGAGATGGGATAATAACTGTTATTGCTTGACGGAATGGGTGGGGGAGTTAGGTGTTAGTGGATGATGGAGTGTGGGAAGAGTTATGGTGAGACTAAATGTAATTGATGCAGGGATGGGTGGGAATGGGGTAGTGTTGGGGAGTGGAGTGAGCCTGAGCGTAGCAAGGGCGAGTGGAGCAGGCTGGCCTAGGTCGAGAAGAAATCACTCAAGAAACAATAAGTGAAATAGGTAAGTAGGGTGGAGTGGAGTTTTACAGGAGAGTACTGGGGAAGTGCAGTAGTGATTTAAACAATGTAGAGAATCTTGTACAGCATTGAAGGTAGGTATGCTTTAATACAGTGGAGTAGGCAAGGTGGGACAGGGAGTGGAGAGAGAGCTTGAGAATATCAGAGCAGTGAAACGGAGTGAATTAAAGAGCTGGGACCCTAAATGGCATAGTAATAAAGATGTCCTTACTGTCGAAAGTACAGGAAAGTAATCAAGAAGGTGGGTGTGGGAGGGGGAACCGGAATCTACAGGCAAGAGGGAAAGAGGGGATAGGAATTAAGCAATGGTGATGCACAGATAGACATAATGTAAACACAAGGGAAATTAGCAAATAAAATATTAGTTCTGCAGATCCATTTATACATACAATGTTAGGGTGGAAAAGCAGTGCCAGTGCGCAGCTTGAATCTTGGCTGTAATTGTGGTACCCTCTCGAGTGCAGTTAAAAACTTCACTTTAATAAGGTTCCTGGAAGTGTCTTTATATTTTGGGTGGTGAAGGGGAAGCTATGGATGAGGCTTCCTGCTAAAAAGAAAAGATGAGATATTACTCAGAATGTAGGTTAGAAGGCAGGTAAATGATGAGCAAGATGAGGAGAGACAGCATACAAGGAGGAGGGAGGGGTGGAGAGTTTGCAGGTCAAGCAACAGTTTGTGTAAAAGAGGAGCAGCAAGAGGAAAACAGGTACAAGCATAGGCAGTAAGGCTAGCTTTTAAGCACGTAAATATTTCCACAGAACAATATGGTTAACTATAGGCAAAAACAGTCAATATGACAACAGTCATACCCTTATATAACTGGCATACATAACTTTATACATTTCATATCCTAATCTATTTGGTCCGGCAGTTGAATCTATACTCACTTGTCCTAATGCTTTATCTAGCTCATTTAAAGAAATCTCATTTTCCAATTCATTATTCTCTTTTTGTAACTTGTTTTACTGTCCGTATTTTTTACTACCTTCTTTTTATCCTTATACATTTCTTATACAGATTGTACTGCACTACTCATAATCTTTTCCTGAGTTTTTTCTACTTCTCCTTTTACATTTTTTATTTCTCATTACACTACCATCTTCCTTTACTAATCTGCTTCAGTTGCTCGATACTTCTCTTTTTCCTTATAAAAATATATTTGCTTATATAACAATTCTTGTATTTTTTCTTGATTTCTTTTATATATTTATTTTTCTTTACCAAAGTACTTTCTATCATTATGTTCCAAATCTTCCAATGCATCATTATATCTTTTTATATTTTTCTTTCTCTACTTTTCTCCCATCATATTGCCACTGTAAAAAATATTTTTTTCATTTTTTTCTTTAAATATCATCCACCATTCAGACCACTTTTTATAAAATGGTCTCATGATAATATGATCTTTCCATAACTGTATTATTAATCGTTTTCTTTCTTCATCCCAAGCTTCCTGATTTATTCTTTTTATTCCTTTGCCTATGCATATATTCATTCTTTATTTTATCTGTAGTTATATTATAGGAGGATTAGAAAATCCTGTTTCATGTATCTCCCCTTCTCCTATAACTTCTTCTGATAATACAAACTAATGTATTTCAGTCTTATACATACCCTTTTTGTAACTCCATGAATTTTTGTACCACAGTTTTAATTTACCACATCTTATAACTTCTAACATTTTTCTTCTGTCATTTCCTTTCTTTTTATGCTTGTCTCTAAAATTAAAATTAAAGACTCCTGTTGTTATAATATTTATATTTATTACAACATAGTCTAAAGTCTAATGAAACAAGCTTTCCATTTCTTTGTTGGCAAGATATGCTCCCAGGAGAAATATCAAATGTTGAAACAACATAAATATAAACAGTTCAACTTGACAAGAAAAGTAAAAGGACTGTTAGAAGAACTAAGAAGTAGGTCTAGTTTGACACTTATGAAACCGGACAAAGGTGGGGGGGGGGGTGACTATTGTTAACACTGAAGATTATAACAACAAAATATTTGGTATGTTACAGGACGAGAATAAATACCAGTGTTTTTCTAGAAATGAAATAAACATCGCTTACAGGAAAATTAAAATGACACTGGAAGACTCTTTACTTCGGGGAGTTATTAACGAAGAAACCTACCATTTTTTGTATAATGAACATCCAACAATTCCGGTGGCCTTTGGTATTCCGAAGACCCATAAAAATATTTATGATCCCCCATACAGACTTATAATCTCCTGCCAAACCAGTATTTCCTACTCATCAGGGGTTTTTGTTGACCGGGTGGTGAGGAAATCCTTAACCCATATTGACCATATGTTAGTAGACTCTTGGGATTTTTTGGGTCGGATAAAGGAAGAACATTATAGTGAGGAGGTTAACTTTTCCACAGTTGATGCTGTGGACCTATTCACTTCTATACCCCATGAGTTAGACTTGGAATATTTTCATGAAGTACTAGTTGAGAAAATTAATTTGGGGAACACCATGGTCAATTTTATTATGGTGTTAATGGAGATTATTTTGATGAACAATTTTCTTAGTTTTGGTGGGGAGTTTTTCCATCAAACAGTATAGCAATGGGTAATAGTTGTGCACCTTTGTTTGCAAACTTAGTCATGTACCATTGGGAAAGTGAGTTCATTTTTAAAAGTCCATTTAAAGACTCTTGGGTGGTGTACTTAAGATTCTTGGATGATCTTTTCATTCTTGGGAAAGTAGGGGACCAACATACCAACTTCTTAGATTTTCTTAATAATCTTTGTGATTATTTTAAATTTACTGGTAACAGTGGTATCTCTAGGATTAATTACCTGGATGTGTGTATTTGGAAGGACTCGAATAAGAAGTGTTTTTTGGTCTAGTGTTTACTGAAAACCCACTTTCTCAAATGACTATCTTGAGTTCTGGAGTTGTCACCCCCACTCTGTGAAAAGGAATATAGTGAAAGGTCAGATGGTGCATATTGCCAGAATGTGCTCTGACTTTGAAACAGTTAAGCTGGAACTGAACAAACTGATCAAAATGTTTGTAGCCAGGGGGTACCCACTGGATTCTGTAGTTACCATTAGTGAACAAGTCACAAGTGAATGGGGTAATAGATACAAACCTCTACTTGGGGTTAGCCAGAATAAGGAACTTGAAGTCACTCACCAACAAAATAAGGACTTCTCTTATTCTATGGTTCTGACTTTTGGGGACACTTCAAACCTCATTAGAGAGATTATAAAGAAAAAACTGGGTTTTATTCAAAGTGAACCAAGAATTGATGGCTGTTTTAGGCGATGTGCCCATTTTCTCCTATAGGACCAACAGGAATTTGAAAAACTTGTTAGAACATCCTATTGAGAGTACGGATAAGAATATTAAGGGAACTACCAAGTGTGGGGCATGCGAGTATTGTAAATACATTATGACATGCCCTACTGTTTGCTTAGGTTCCAATGACTTTAAAGTTAGGTTGGCCACAGGAAGTTGTAACACCAACAATGTAGTCTATATTGCTGTATGCCAGGGTTGTCACAATTTCTATATAGGTAAAATGGAAAGGAGGTTTCGGAGAAGAATTTATGAACACCTATATAGTATTAGGAAAAGGGATGACAGTAATGCACTATTCCAGCATATTAACCTCAATCCTGACCACTTTTTCCATTTTGGTATTTTGGAGGTGGTAGGTATGGACATTAGAGGGGGTGACTGGACCAACAAATTGGACAGGGCTGAAATGCGATGGCAAATTTGTTTGAATACCACTGTAGCCCCTGGTATTAATGACCACATTTGTATCAAGCCAGAGTTGAAACATAGGGCTACTAAGTTATAGTATTGGTGTCATTATATACCATACTTGTCAAACGCTTTGTACTCGTTCAAAATTTTATTTATGTTATTATGTACTGCTGTTTTAGAATGATTTTTTTAGGGTGCATGTTTTTAAAGTTTAATTAGTATGTTAAATGAGGGGGGCTGCTTATTTAAGGTGTGCCAATGATGTATTACACAGTTCTGAAGAAGTCTTGGATGACGAAAGCGCTTGACTGACTGTGTTACTACTGAGTCTTTCTTGTTGTGGAATTAAATATTTTTATTTGATACTACCGAGTCTGGTTCTTGGGTACTTGGAGTGGTGATTCTGGTTTTCCATTTCTTTACAATTAGTGTAAGCATGTAATGTTATAATTCTATATACTGTTCTTTCTGTTTTAAAACTGCAATGGTTAATATTCCCATTGTTGCCAAAATTACATCTAATATCTTTATTGTATTTCCAAAGAATATGGCTATTCCAGAACATCTCTCATTTCTCAAACTCTAGATTATCTTTCGTCCCCATAGCTTCTCTTGTTTGTAACCTTTCTTCATTTGTTAAAAGTCTTCCCCAGGATTCAATGAAGTCCATGTAGGCTCCATTTGTAGCCTACATGGAATGCATCTGTGTACACTGCCATGGTTCTCCCTCGGCAGCATGCCATACATATTAATTATGCTGCACACCGAAGGGAGATCACAGCAACACTGATACTGAATCCATGCAAGACTGACATCACAGCCACATACCTTTCACCCGTTAATCTTGACCAAAGGTCTACAAGATTTTTTTTTTTTATTAAATTGGATTTTTACTTTTTTTTTATGTTTATGTGCTTGTTTGCATGGTGTGGTGTGTTGCTTAGCTATGCTTAGCTTTGCATACATATACATCAGACATCCACTAGACATCTAAAAATAGAAACTGGATGCATTCAATTTTAAAATTATTCTTCCTGTGCTTGTTTGCGTGATGAGCTGCATTATTTAGCTATGCATAGCATGGTGTACTTAAGCATTAGACATCTGCTAGGCAGCTAAAAATAGAAACTGTATGTAATCAATTGTAGTTCTGCAGTGTTTAACAACTTGCAAATCCATGCAGCAAAACTTTGCTACACTTACAGACACCTTTGCATATATCTGAAGATATACAAGCTCACTTCACTATCCCAGTGGCTAGATCAGTTGAGTCATGACCTACTGTGTAGTGAGTCTTGGGCTATGATACATTTTACATATAGTACTGTGAAGCTGTGTCATGTGACTAAAACATTGATTGACTTTAAATTAAATTGTTAAATTTAGAAAAGCTGTGCAATGCTAAGCAGTGCTTAAACATGGTCAATGGTCTTTTCCTGTTTGTGTGTTGCTAAGCTTCAGTGAAATATCCTTTATGTGAGATTGTGCAATGCTAAGTGAGATGGCACATTTTTGAAAGTTACACTATGACATGCAAGGGCAGGAATGCAGCCTATTTAAAGGCAAGCATATGTAGGAAATTCAAGTTATTTTTTGGAGGCTGACCTTAACTGTGGGTATGATTACTGTTGTAGGGGAAGTTCTGCACTTTAGGGCACAAAGGTGGGGTGGGCAAGAGTCCAGGGTTTGCATTGGACTCCTGGTATAATGCCCCAAACACCGGCTGTTGCAGGGTGACTACCAGGACACAGACAGTAAGTCTGAGGCCTGGAATTGTTTGACCAGGGGCCTAACCAGTGCAACTGGTATCCTGTGCACTGCTGAGCAATGTCATCACCACTATGATGACCTTTATCATAGGAGGAAGATAACCCTGGACACCTGGATTCAAGAGGCAAGGGATGGGAGCACCCCACAGATAGGTAAGTATTTTTCCAGTAATTTATAAATATACAAGCTAAATCTGTGCAAAAATGGTATGTATAATGGTTTCCTTCTCTTACCACAGCTGCAGAAGAGATGGCTTGCAATGCCCAGTCCCAAGCAAAGCGTTTGGCGTGCTATGTAAGAAAATCAATAAAGTAATAACTTAATGCATAACTTAATAATAAAGTAAATTAAATACAGATATTGCAGTCTTAACAGTCATATATGAAATACCTGGGACATCATAAATTTTTATTAAAATGTCAGTGCATATCTGAACTGGTAAAGCAAGTTAAAGCAAGTATGCATGTAGTACTGTATAGCATTGCTTCCAACCATCAATTAATGTTGTGATCTACCCAGATTAAGAGTCAATGTTGTGATCAGTTCATTGTCAGAATTATGCTGTAGATTGTACTCAATAAATGGAGTAAACATGTAAGTTAACAGAAGTCCTAGACAGCTATCCATGTGTGTAAATAACAGATATGAAGTGCATTAATCAATAAAGTGTAAAAGGAGATGGTGCTCTGATAAGTAATGTTTCAAATACAATGTTCAGTATTCCTGTAGTCACTGCTTATGGGTTCTAATCTGACAGCAGCTAACTGATAAATGTACAATAGTAAATAATGTTTCACCATATGTCAGTAGTAAATGATGTGCAATACCCAGATTAAGAATCAATGTTGTGTTCTGCTTATTTTGTTTGACATATGCTGTAGGTTGCAGTAAATATATGAATAGAGTACATGTGCAGGTTAACTATGTATGCATGTAAATCAAGATTTGAAACAACATATTTCAATAAGGTGTAAAAGGAGATGTTGCTCTGATAATTTCATGTTTTCAAATGAAAAGTTAAATATTCCTAGTCCTTGCTTGTGGGTTCTAATTCAACATCAGCCAACTGTGTTCCGTTACCTTACACATTTACCCTATCTATTTATTGACTGCAACCTACAACTTATATCAGACAAAATGAGCAGAACACAACTTTGACTGTTAATCTGGGTATTCCACAGCAGTCAGTGTTCTCACAAATGAAATCTAACATATCTAGAAGTATGTAGTTGTAGTCTGTGTAGTAATATTATCTGTGATGTTACTAATGTTCTTCTTTTTTCTCTCTCCCCACCCTTTCTCTTATTTTATTTATTAATTATATTTATTATTATCATTTGATATTATCATATTATTTGTAATTACCTGTTATGTTGTCCTTATGTATCATTTAATATTGCTTTGCTGTAAAAAACTTTAATTTACATTATTTATTGTTGTGTTCCTTATTATATTATTTAAATTTTGTTTCCATTATTCATTATTGTTTTCTCTTATGTTAATTGCACTTGTTTTGGTTATGTTTATTTTTCATTATGTTTATATTTCATTTATCACAGCGTGACAAGGTACACTGGTTCCTGGTGATCCACCTACA
The DNA here is from genome assembly GCF_019279795.1 of Protopterus annectens. Taxonomy (NCBI): domain Eukaryota; kingdom Metazoa; phylum Chordata; order Ceratodontiformes; family Protopteridae; genus Protopterus; species Protopterus annectens. The sequence goes on from NC_056732.1 coordinate 1,223,606,322, forward strand.
TTGGATATCCCAGCTAAGGCACTGGGACCCAGCACATCTGGGCCACAGCCTGGTGGCACTCCCCCTCTGCTGCCCTTGCACTATCTTCTCCATCAGGTAGTCCTGCCCACAGGCTGTGGGTCGTCCCCCCTCTGGGAGTGGAGCTGGAGCAGATCCTTTTGGCACCCAAGACCATCTGCCAGGCATGGTTTGTAGGCTTGTGTGCCAAACTGTTGGTGCCCACCTGCACCAGATGTAGGACATGCTGTCCATCCTGGTGGGGCAGTCTCACCCCAGGTGCCGGTATCAACCACTGCCTCGACAGGAGCAGTGAAGGTGCAGTGCTCACAGTCCCATGGGTGAGGATTTGAGTCACAGTGCAACCATGTCTGATGTCCATGGGGCTGGAATTCCGCAACACTCTCCTTCATCTAGGAGTCCATCCCCTCCTTGTGTCACACACCAACCCTGTCCACTGTCTTGTCTGTCTGCAAAAGCTTCCTCACCTTCCCTACTTTCCTTCCCCGCACATACCTATATCCCCTCCCCAACATTCCAGTTTCTCCTTAAAAAAAAATTGGCACCTGCCCCAAAAAATAAATCATCCCATAGATAGCTCTCCACTTTACACATGTCCACTGGACACACTTAACTTGGTCCTATTGATGCATGTCTTTGTAATGTGGGAGAAATCCCACAGGAATGCAGGGAGGACATGCAGACTCCACACAGAAGGCACCCCAGCCAAGAATTGAACCAGAGAACCTCTTGCTGTGAGGCAACAATGCTACCGCTGCGCCATCCAAAACTATACTATAAAGCCACTGTAAAGCCATACACATAATAATAGATGTAAGTGAAGTATGTAACATCAGGTAAGTGTGCAATTATGTCTACAACAAGTAAAAATACACCTGCTATAACAGTGACTTTGTAGATCAATTGATTAAATGCTTTCCAAACATTAATTTTTGGTCCACATGGTCCTGGATTCAAATACAGCTGCATCTAGTATTTAAAACACAGTATGTGGACATCACCATTATAAATTGTGATATGTATGACTGTCTCATCACCTACTTATCCACCCAAAGAACTACAGATAAAATGTCTGCTTCTAAATAATGGAGGTCAAAGGCCTGCAGATGGGACCACGTTTTAACTAGTCCTATTACAACACTAGAAAGTGCATAGAATGTCAAGTCATACATTAGCATGAATTCCCAGAGGATTTCAAAGTATGTAATGCAAATGTGGCCCAGTAATATCAGACTGTAGCCTACAGTGATTTGCTAGTGATATTATAGACAAACGCAGCTGCACACGTAACATACATATATGGAGGTCGTGCTAGATGCAAGGGTTGCCAGCAAACACATTACAGATGACTACCATGACATGACACATGACCAACTGCTTGACATAATGGTTACTGTATCCCCCCTGTTCTAGGACACACCAAACATGTTGCCTTTTACTGTGTTAGTGATACCTTTGGCTAACATGCTTACCTTCAACACGTACCTTAATTTACACTGAGATGGGTCCCTTCAATCTGGCTCTGGCTGTACAGCATGACAGCCACAGTCCCACACTTACACTTAAGTGTTGTTGTCCTGCAAAGACTTCAGCCTCTGTGACTATGCCTATTGCCTGAAGCAGCAGCATCAGCTTCAGCCTGTAGCACACACCTCTGTATGTAAAACATAGCTGATATAAACATTCTCTCTGGGATGACATATCTCTACACCAGTAATTTCCACCCCAACATGCGATAAAGGGGATGGAATCTACATTAAGGCTTTATATCTTGTTGAGTAGTTGCATGGGATTAGCTGACTATACTGAAAATCAGCTGTGTAAGCTGCATGTAGTATTTCTGAACCACAGATTGGTTCAGAGGCAATCACCTGCTAACCATCTTTAAAAGGAAAACTTCTAGCTATGCGTATGAAATTTAGTTTGTATAACCCATTGACACAGTACTTACATAGCAGTATCTTTCAACAGAGGAGTGTCATACTGCATCAGGTATGTAACCATTGTGTTTCCAGTGTGATGCATATGTTTGAATAAACTTAGGTGGAATGGGAATTACATCAGTAAGCCTTTTCTAGAACTGTACTGATGACATGCCATTGATCTCCAGCTGTGTTATACCTGCAGAGGATGTAGAGTACAGCAAGGGTATAATATTTTGTGTTAAATAGGTACATAGGTGTCCTGGATACTTCCTTTGATAGCAGTTGTCATAGTACACTGATATTTGCTTGGCACTGCTGGGCTTTTTATGTATTATAAGGGGGGTTCCTGCCATGGAGCACACTGCAATGGACTCCTGTGTTGGGTGTGTGATCATACATCATTCATGGCACAAAGAGGAGTAGGTGACTATTGCTACTATCTTAGTTGCATCCATACCCTTTGTATGTTTGGCACACTGTTGAATATGAGATGTGTCATGAAGCAGTGAATACTGCTAGACTTCCTCTATTGCTGTATCTCTACATACTGTATTCCCACGTATGTGATCCTGACATGTGTTCTCATTTATTTGTATTCCAGGATATCATGCATGCAAGATGCAGGGTGCCTTTTACTGAGGCAGAAATCAACCTCATCCTTGAGGCCTTGCGCCAACACCACCAAGTCCAGCTGTCCAGAGGGAGGGCAAATAGGCAACAGCATACAGCATTGTAGAAGAACTGATACATAACATTGATGCTCTTGGTCACCTGAATCGAACATATGAGTAGGTGCGACACTGTGCCGCAGACATGATTAACTTGGCATGGAAATGTGCATCAGAAATCTGTTGCAGCTGTCTCATCAAGTGTCACTCTGCATATGTCTAAGGCCATCATGGAGGCACAGGCATGTTTGGAAAGGAACTCCAACCGAATGTTCGGGGTTATGAATACAGCACAGTCTGACATCCGTGACTGCCTCTACAGTGTTGCTGATACCCTGGAACAGTGCACTGACGCTGTGGAAAAAATTTGGTCTGAGACAGACTGTACACTACCTGTCTTGGAATGCATGTTTTCTGTGATGGAATGGCTGGTTGGAGTTGAGCATCAGCCTTGTGGGCATTGGTCAGCAACTACATCTGCTGAGAGTCAATGTGGCCATGCACAATCATGGCCCCATAGTGGCAGTACATCTAGTGCTCCAGAGGGGAGTGTGCTGTTCACACTAAGATGTGGCAGGCCATGGGCATTCCCATGGAGGACCCATTCCCAGTAGACAGCAGTCACCCTCAGGTAGTAGCACAGCATCTGACCTTTGGTATGGAGATGCTAGTGCAACTCTTGGCAGACCCAGTTCAAATGTTCAGGGGTGGAGATGATGAACTGTCATCTCTACCATGCATGGCTCATAGCTACCCAACATAGAGACATGTAGGTTTAGCACTGACATTGGCTGTGTTCATGCACACACTCACACACCACTGTCACTTTCAGGTCACCTACAGAAACACACACCACATTTCCATGATCCATCTTGCCTGCTTCCCTTCCTGACTCACACACATGCTTGCCAACCTAGTGGATCAGCCTTGGTCTCCTGCACTCCCGCACAACACCCTGTGCAAGTAATGATACCTGTGCCACATCCCTATCATCTTTCTCATGGATGCAGGGGAAATAAAGTTATGTGTCTGATGCACATGGTGACTATCTACATTAATATGAATTTGCTTCATCCATTGTTGCTTTTGACATGCTACTTGTACTGGTCATTTACAGATATTTTATGTTGCCATTTATAATGAGTATACCATAATAATGTGCGTACGTTACGATATATGCTGTTTTAATGGCTATGTCGTTACACAATGAAAGGTGTCTCATGGAAATGTTTACGTTTCACTTTCAGGATTGTGTAGGACACACCTGTGGCTACACATCTGCAATCAAACCATCAATGTCAGAGCACAGGACTGAATGTCAGCACAGAAGAAAAATGTCATCAGAAAGGTAAAACAGTGTAGGTTCATGGGTTCGTAGGTTCATGTGTGTTTAATAGGCTAATGAACACAAGGGCTTCTTTAAGCCTAGACATGCATTCCTAAACTGTAACAAGGTCTGATATCCTGGATATAAGTAAACAAGGTTTTGGGAACTGAAACATCTACAAGCTGGGACATAGAAGATGAACCATCTACAGTTTCCCTGTCCATTAGAGATATTGGTCCTAAACTAGGTATCATTGTCCTGTTCTCCATCCAATTATGTAACTTACACTTTATTTGTATTAGAGTAGAACTCTGCTTCAGATGGATGGGGACCCTGTTCCATATAGGGTGCAGTCTCTGGGTTACATACATGTCTCTCCAAGATGTCCTATTTATACCGTAGACAGGGTGTAAGTCTGTAGAACAGGTAATTCTGGTGCTAGTTGTTCTGTGGAATGGATATGCATGAGGTCCACAATGGGGTCTGACACCATCCTGTATGGCTGGCATACACCTCCCCACCAAAGCATATAGGAGACAGAATGCACAGATAGAGCCTTGAAGGACTGCAGAGACCAAGTTACGTACACCATCTAGTAGTTTAGTGAGGAACCTCTGTAGACAGTACAGTTGTTGGACATGCCTGGTTCGTTATATAGCAAAGGAGGCATTGCACTCATTGACAGGTCAGATTAATACTGAATACAGTGAAACAATGACTTCCTTGGATTTACATACCATACCTTTGTTTGTAGGTTGTGAAACATAAAATTATTTCCCCAATATTACAGACACATGACAGTCAAAAGCTAGATCACCATCTATGTGTCCATTAGTCCCTGACTGCTGGGTCAACTGTTGAAGGTGTGCTGTCAATACAATAGTTAGCAGGGGTGGATGACTTCCTGAAGGATAGTATTGTGCATTTCTTGGCATTTACTTTTAGTCGATGACACTGACAACAATTGTATGCATGTCAGCCCCTCCTGGATAACATTTGTGTCAGTGTGTGATTCAATGACAGCTCCTAATTTGCAATCATCAACAAATTTAGTCTGACAGAGACCACTGACAGCAGCCATGACTGCAGAGAGGTAAATGCCTAAAAGGAGCAGTCCAAGGAATGATTTGTGAGGGTGTCCACTATTGACTGACCTCATTTTAGAGGTGGATTCCCCAATGCTAACTTCCTGGACCCTGTCTGTCAGCCACTTGGCCATCCACCGGCTGACATACTAGTTTGTACCAAACCTCTTGAGTTTGTCAACAATGCCTGATGGGGTATACTGTAAAATGCCTTGTCAGGCCATTATAGGTGGAGTGAATCATTTTTCCCTCATCCATTGCTTTGGTTACCTTGTCAAATAGGTCCACCAAGTAGGGTAGCCATGATTTGCCCATGACAAAAACAAACTGGGTTTGGTCCAGTGTCTGTAAGTGTACTACATCTCTATTTATCATTTCCTGGATAATTTTGTTGTAATGGCTTTACATATCAGACTACTGAGAGTTATGGGTCTGTAGTTTCCAGGGTCTGTAGATGGCCCACCTTTGTGCAGAGGGATGACTGTTGCTGTTCTCCATTCACAAAGCATGATGCCTGTCTTGTGGCTACAGTGAAATGCTAATTCTAGAGGCCCTGAAAGGTCATATTTCATGCTATATAGTTTCTACTTATGAGTGAACCTGCAAGCTACCCTAAAATTATAGACCAGTGACTTGTCTTCTGACAAAGTATAAATTATACATGGGAATTGATGCTGACAGAGTTTATAGTCATTTAGAAGAAAACTCAATTATAGCAGTAGAATAAAAGGGCAATAAAAGAAAGTCATATAGAACAAAGGATCATTTGTTGTTAAATAAAATCATAGTGGAGAACTGTAAAAAGGGGAAGAATCTAAGTATGCCATGGATTGATTACAAAAAAGCATTTGATAGTAGCTCACATTCTTGGATAAAAGAGTGCTTAAAAATATATAAGATACACCCTACACTGATCAACTACATTGCAGTGACCATGAAACAGTGGCAGACCACTTTGCGATTAAGCCATGATAAAGGACAAATTATTATCTCAGGGATAAAAATTCATAGGGGGATATTCCAGTGTGACTCTTTGTCACCATTGCTATTCTGCCTTACCCTTAACCCATTAAGCTGTTTACTTAACAAGCTTAGGCCATGGCTATTATTTGGCTCCTAGAAAACAACAAAGTGTAAAGACTTCTCATCTTCTCTCTGTCAATGATTTAAAACTGTATAGCTCATCAGATGAGGAACTGAAAGCAGAACTGCAGGTTGTCAAAACTTTTTCCGATGATATTAGAATGTCATTTGGTCTTGATAAATGTGAAAAAGCAACCTTTAAAGCAAGAAAACTGCAGCACCAGGAAAACATCAGTTTGGGACAAGAATACGATGTAAAAGAACTTGAGCAAGAGGGAGTGTATAAATATTTGGAATTGATTAAGGATCAACAATAAAACATGAACAAATGTGAATAAAACTTAATAAGGAATACTTTAGAAGACTTAAATTAATCATGAAAATAGTTTTGACATCTAGGAACAAAATCCAGGCTATAAACCAATTTGTTCTTCCTGTCCTAACTTACAGTTTTGGAGTGATTGACTGGCCCCAAAACGTGTTGGATAGATTAGACAGAAAAACAATAAAGATACTTCATGCTCACCAAATGATTTATAAAAATGAGTGCATGCCAAGATTATATATTCCCCATTCTGAAGGAGGCATGGGACCTCCTTAAAATTGATTTCATGTATAGATCTGCAATCGTGGGACTGCACACATATCTGCTGACCTCACGAGACCCAAACATAGTGAAATTTTTAACATGAGAATACATCTAAGATGACTTTCCTGTTTAATCTAGCAGAAGCATATCAGCATCAAGCAGGAATGGAAATCAAACCAGAAGTAGATAAAAGTCAGGCTGCAACTGAATGTGCCAAAAAAAAAAAAAAAGAAAGAATATAAGGTGAAGGACCAGATGAGAAGGCAAGAAATGTGGAAAATGCATAAATATATATGCAAGTATAGAAAACTTCTGGAATAACCACATCTTGATCAGGATTGAAAGCAGGAATGGTTAAGGAGAGATGAATTTAAACAAAGAAATGAAAGGTTAATATTGGCGGCCCAAGATAGTGAGCTACACACACTTTGGTTTACAAAGTAGATTGAACATGTGGGAGAAACAGGACTGGAAACAGTTGCACACCTCTGTGCTGGTTGTGACATACTAATGGCAAAAGGACTGTATACTGAAAGGCATAATAATGTGGCAAGACTTGCACTGGGGATTGTGTAAACATTACAGTATTGAAGTGGCTGAAAGACACTGGAAACATGACACACAAAGCATCACAGGAAATGATGAAGTCTACATCACATCAAATATTGAAACAATACTAATTTCATGAACTTTAATCATACTTTGATTTAGGAATGGGGTCCAACCCTCTCCTCCTCCCACAAAACACAAATACATGCGAGAGATGCAACTATATAGCCAAACTTGAGGCTGAGCTCTCTCAACTCAGGACTGGCAAAACCAGACAGGAGGAGAAGGTAACCACATACACCATAAACCCAGTCTCACATAGAACTATCACAACTACAAATCAAACACATAAACACACAAAGACATACTCGGAGGCACTGATCAAAAATCTACCAAAACAACAGAGGCCTCCAAAGCAGACACCCAAACAACTGCCACCTCATGACATAACACAAGCAACACATAGATCACAAAGTCAGTGTGCAAATCAGTCACAGCCCTTAAGGCCAAACACAATGCCAGACACACTTGTCATAGGTGACTCCATAGTCAGACACACTGATGTCCCACTCACCAGACTGAACAAGAAGAGGGTCACAGTAAGCTGCCTGTCAGGCGCTAGAATCCGCCACATAACACAAGCACTCAGGTCACTCCACAGCAAGTACAAGTATGACTCAGTCATTGTCCATGCCGGTGTGAATGACCTGAGACGTACCTCCCTGGACTACATGAAAAGAGACATAAAGGAGCTCTCAGATTATGTAGCCCAGGCTGGTATGACCCTGACCCTGAACAGTATCCTACCTTCACCAAGAATGATGCCACAATACAGAGACAAAATGATCAGTTGGCTTAATTTCTGGTGTCATTCTAAGGGGATCCAATGTCTGTCTGCCTGGAATGACATGCTTGACAAGCCACGCTGCTTTGCAAGGGATGGCTTGCACCTGTCACCCCTGGGTTTCCGGATATTGGCAAAGGCTCTTGCCACCCCCATAGTGCCTTTTTTAGACAAGGCTGAAATTCTAAACCCACCGCCCTAGAAAACAATAATGGAAAAAAACTAAGGGTAATGCTGCTCAATGCCAGAAGTCTAAATCTCAAGATGCATGCCTTCGAAGCCCTCCTCAGTATGGAGAACATCGATGTCTGTGCTGTGACTGAAACCTGGTTCAAGGCTCCTGAGAGCACCCGGCACTATCAGGTTTTACCTCATATCATGCGTTCCGGCCCCAAAACCCGGACCGTACCACAAAAGGAGGGGGTGTATCCATATTCATCAAGGATACCCACACCTCCAGGCTGGTGGCAACTCACGAAGCATCAGAGACCATTCAGGTGCAATTAACCATAGACAAAACTGCTCTATAGTTTGTAGCATGTTACAGGCCACCCTCTCAAACTCAGGAACCCCACACAGCCTTCCTGAAGACACTGGAGAGTATAAATGTCTCTCCAAACACCATCATATTGGGTGACTTCAACTACCCAAACATAGACTGGGAACATTACTCAAGCCCCAATACCCTAGCCCAAAGGTTCCTGGAGTTCATAAACTCAAATGCTATGGAACAACTTGTCACCATTCCCACAAGAGGTGAAAATATACTAGACCTGATCATCACAAACATGGGGACAAAATGCTCCACACTGGAAGTATATCCCTCAGTGGTGAGATCAGACCATAAACTAATCTCACTGGAGATCCACATCCCGCCCCCACCCCCAACAAAAAAGACCATGGTGAAGAACTTCTCAAAAGCCAACTTCACACTTCTTAAGACTGGTGTGATATCCTTCAAGGCCCCTGAGCCATTGTAAACCACAACCAACGCTGCTGAATCCCTTACAAATGCTTTCTATGAGCACCTCCAGGATTGCATGGATCAAGCAATCACAAATAAAATCAAGACCCTTTCCACCAAAGGCAAGCACCCGATCTGGTGGACCCCAGCCATAAACAAACTTTACAACAAGAGGAGAAAGCTACTACAAGATAGAGCAAAATCCCTAAAAGGGAAGACATCTTTGATCAATACTAGTAAAAAACTACGATCACTCATAAAATCATCCAAGGCCAACTTTGAGAGAAAAATCGCCAAGGACTCAAAAGACAATCATAAGGCCTTCTTTAGCTATGTTAGAAATCTGGGTGGAAACTCCCAGATATGCTCAGAATTAGTCCAAAATTATACAAAAATCACTGAACCCACAGACATTGCAAACATACTGGCAGACAGGTTCAGTGAAAATTTCTCCCCTCCCTCCCACCCAAAAGGAGAAATATCTATCCCAGCAGAGTGTAGCCTCCCAATCATCTCAAATGCCCAGGTGAGAGCTGCTCTCTCTAAAGCTAAAAACACAGCATCAATGGGACCGGATGGTGTCCCCGGCTGTGTGCTACACGAACTCAATGAGGAACTAAATTTGGGCTAGGCTTATAAATGCCTTAGGGCAGATAGCCTAGTATAAACCTATGAACCTATATCGTAGGTTTACCCCGGGAATCATCTCTGTGTCACTGCTGGACAGAGGCATAACAAACTAATGGGCACAGTATTTTTTCATATAAGGGGTGGTGTAAGCCACAAAACTTTGGGCTAGGCTTATAAATGCCTTAGGGCAGATAGCCTAGTATAAACCTATGAACCTATGAACCTATGAGCCTATGAACATAAGGCTGCTGTTTAATCTTAGCCTTACCACAGGATACGTACCCAAAGAGTGGCGTACGGCAACTGTGGTCCCACTCCACAAAGGCGGTGCTTCTACGGACCCTGGTAATTACCACCCCATAAGATTAACAAGCCTGGTCTGCAAAGCTATGGAGAGGATCATAATGGAACTCATAAATAAAGACATAGGGGACCTACAGACATTGGATCCTACCCAATTCAGCTTTGTCAAGGGCAGATCATGCCTCTTGAACTTGGTCGACTTTTTTGAAACAGTCACCAAGGCCATTGATGAGGGTAAGGCAGTTCACACAGCCTACCTTGACCTTGCAAAAGCTTTCGACACAATACCCCACTCGGGTATCATAGAAAAGCTCACCAGCTTAAATGTAAACCCATATGTTACAAGATGGGTTGCAAACTGGCTCAAGGGTAGAACACACAGAGTTAGAGTTGCTAGTGCCATGTCAGACTCCAAGCCGGTCACAAGTGGTGTCCCACAGGGCTCAGTCCTAGGCCCCCTCTTGTTCGGCATCTACTTTTCAGAAGTGCAGGCAAACATAGGAGGATTGTGGCTGACAAAGTTTGCAGATGACTGCAAACTGGGTGCCATAGTTGAAAATCCATCAGACACAGATATCCTTCAGAGAGGTCTCATAGAAATGGATAACTGGTGCCAGAGCCATGGCCTTAAGCTAAATGCCAAAAAATGTATAGTCATACCCTTTGGTAAAAACAAGGTAACCCCAAGTTACCACATAGGTGGCAATCCATTAAGCACAGAAGAGGTTATCAGGGACCTGGGGACCCAAGTTGACAGTAACCTTTCTTTTGACACTCACATTGCCAAAGTGGTTAGGAGTACCTTCTACATTGCCCACCTGATTATGAAGGGATTCACATCCAGATCAAGGGAGGTCATTGTTCCCCTGTACTCTTCACTTATCAGACCAATGATTGAGTACAATGCGCCATTCGGAATGTATCTTACCCGACACCTGCAGCAATTGGAAAGACCCCAAAAGTTCCTCACCAAAAGGATAAAGGGGCTCAAAAATATGCCATATGCTGCCCGACTGAAGAAACTCCAGCTCTATTCAGTCGCATACCGTCTGCTCAGAGGTGACCTGTACCTGACATACAAGGCCATGTCCATCCCGGAATTAATGGACATGCTCCACCTCAAAAAATCCAAGTCCACCAGAGCCACAAGAGCAAGAGACTTAAACCTCAACACGGATATAAATAGGACGTGCTGGAGGGACAGATTCATCACCCAGAGACTCCCTATGCTGTGGAACAGAATCCCGGTCCATGTGAGACAGAGCACCTCGCTGGCTCTGTTCAAGAGGAATCTTGACCAGTGGATGGGAGATCGTAGGTTTACCCCGGGGATCATCTGTGTATCACTGCTGGACAGAGGCACGGCAAACAAATGGGTATAGTATTCTTCAACCTAAGGGGTGGTGAAAGCCACACAACTCTGGCTAGGCTTATAAATGCCCTAGGGCAGATAGCCTAGTATGAACCTATGAACCTATAAACATGGGATTACACATTACTAACACTTCAAAAGATAGCTTCTAGACAACCGGATATAGAGGTCAGTGAAAAGAAGACAAAAGTAGCATTGATCGTTGAAATCACCACACTCAGTGACTACAGTGTCTTGTGTACAGAGAGACACAAAGTCATAAAATATCAGGATTTGCAGGCAAAAATGAGAGCAATGTGGAAGAAAGATACTGATACAGTTCCAATAGTAGTAGGGGCAGTGGGTCTTATAAAAAAGAATCTACAATCTTATTTAGAAATGTTACCAGTACATGTAACTCTACGAATTGCAGAATGAGTTATTACTGGGCACATTGCAGGTGCTGCATAGAGCACTTTGGGCTGACATCAAATATTGAAACAATACTAATTTCATGAACTTTAATCATACTTTGACTTAGGAATGGGGTCCATTTGCATCATGGTATTAGAAACCCAAAAGGTTTGGAAAAATTAAAAAAAAGTAAAAGGCATGCTGGGATATTGTGTGAGCCCATTGATGCAGTATACTTTGTCTAAGAGAAAACATTAAGGACCTGATCCCAAGGGATAGTAGGGGTACATATATTTGATGGTATTTCCTGATGGAAGGTTGAGGGGGAGAGACTGGTAATGTTGGGGCCCAATTTATGAGCCAGGAGGTTTGCTATATTATCTGCCTCATTATAGGTGGTTGCAATTACAATGAGATATGCACACAATTGTATCTTACTTTTGCAGTTATGGACATAGCTAAAGTATGTTTTGTGGTTGTCCTTGGCCTGGGAGCCCGAACTTACATCAAATCTGGCTATGGTATACTTCATTTATCCTCTCTTTTGTTTACTTTAAGAGTGCTTTTATCCTGCTGTGTGCTGCACCCCTATGTTTTGCCATGAGTTTCTTCCTTCTGTTTTACTGCCCATAGACTCTGTGATTCCATCAGGACTGCTTGATTTTGAATTAGGTCTGTACTTCTCCCTGGTGGGTACTGCTGCCTCTATGCAGTTAGTGACATGCTCATACAGGATTTCTGTTAACATGTCTGCATAGGCTGCAGTGTTCTCAGTGTTTATGGAGGGCTTGAAATTTGGACAGCGTATAAACTAATAGCTGGAGGTCAGCCCTACAGTAGTTCTTAAATATTCTATGTGTAGATTGGGGTCCATGTTTTATTTCTAATTCAAAGGAGACCATTTGTGTTTGGACCTTACCAGGGAAGACATTACAGTACTGGATGTGCATGACTCTGCCATATTGCCGAGGCCCACACCCAGTATGGCTGTCCCCTGGTTGGTGTACTGACTATCTGGTCCTAGGAGTTGCTGTTTACAAAATCCAGGAATCTCTGTGCCTGTATGTTATATATGTGTCATATATGTTCTCAGTTAATACTGGGATACTGCAAGTTGCCCATGCATATGGTATTGTGTGCAATGTCTAGTGTTTCCAATAAGTTTAAATACCTGACATGGGTTTCCTGGGCCATAGAGGGGGGTCATAAAGCTTGCATGGATGTAGTATTGATTTTGCCTATTGTGATTTGAACCTGGCGCAGCTCGAGTGCATTGTCCTGTTTGACCAGTCTTGAGGTATCTTTAGTTTTGCTGTACATAGAGACACCTCCACCTTTGGTCCCTGCCTGTGAAGTAAGCAGGCCTAAGTGTTTGGAAGGCATAATAAACCTACACTGTTGTTGTGCTCTCTGCAGCTTTAAGTCATGTGTCAGTGACTGCACAGATGTCTTCTGAGAGCTCAAATAGTATCTGTAGGTATAGTCTAGAGAGGTATGTCACAGGTTATGTACTTCCACATGGACTATGACTGGGTGATTTCATGGGATCATAGGACCTTAGTAGGTTAATGGCCCTAGGGTCCTTACAAGCCTAGCCAAGTTTGAACCTTATTTCCACGATCAGCAACAATTGCCTCTGTCCAAAAGGGAGACAGGTAGAACCCCGATGGACGAATTTATGGTAGCACATCCAATCCCAGATTACATTTGAAGAGGACCAATGTGGTGATCTATTTGACATGAAGTGTGAGCCAATTCCAAAGGTGTAGTAACCTCTGGTAGTCAAATCTGACCCTCCAGCATGCTGTATTACTCCCCATACCAGGTTAATATGTATAGAGTGAGTAACCCGTGTACCACTGGGTCTAGGTTAAATCATCAAATGCTTAAAACAGCGAATGATGATTTATCGAATCCATGTAAGCAAAAGCTTACAATCTTGAATGCTTAGAACAGCGATTTTTTTTCCAAGGAAAAAAAAAATCTCTGTTCCACCAAAAAAAAAAAATTGTAAAACATTACTTAAAGTGGGGGGCTATGCCCTCCACACACCCCCTACTTAAATATACCAACTCCAAGATTGCACTACAGTCACGAAAACGTCAAAGTAATGGAAGAGGCCAAGCGATTTCTTTCAGAGGGAAAGAATTTGCTTACATGCCGTTTTGCTATTTTGACTTTTCGTGCTTTCAAATTTGATCAAGACACATTCGAAAGAATGCATCTTTGATCATTTAATAGTAACCCGTACCATTTGATTTTGGGATATGCAGCTTTTCCATTAAATCCTGGTCACAGACTGACTTCTATGCAAGGCAGAGATCTCCTCTAAGTAGTCTGCATGAAACAGAATAAAGTGACAGTGATTTCAGATGATCCACATTGGACAGATGCTGAAAACCTTGAATTATCCTTGTGAGGAACATTGTGATCTTTCCAATTTCTCCAGGTGTTTTAAAGGTGAATACCAAAAGAGACATTGTGTTCCATTACCAGCCTGATGAGGGGAGAATACATAGAGGTTACAACTACTTTTACTCTTCTGGGTGCAATGGCCTTACTTATGAGATGAGCAATATAGAATGCTCTTTTTACCACTGTGGAAACATGGTGATCAAAGGTAAGGATACTGTCAACCTGTGTGACCAGGTGTCTCACCAGTGAGTGCATACATAGTTTTTGTATTGATATGTGAGCTAGCAGAAACATCACACTTACTGAAAGGGATATTAATACAGTTTTGTTGCATTGAGATTAAGGCCATGGGTTTGGCATCTCTCATTTGAGTTTGTAAGAACTTTTTGTAGGATGTTGTTATCATCTGGAGCTTCTATGACTGCTTCCAGTTCGCAATCATCAGTAAACTTTGTCAACCTCAGACCTTTAATTTTACCTTGTACGTGGGAGAACTACATTCCAAACAGTAGGGGTGCCAGGAAAGATCCCTGATAACATCCCAGTCTGTGTCCTACATGGTTTTTAACAGGAATTAACAACACCATTGGCTACTCCTTTCAAATGTAGTCTAAGCACTGGCTTTGTCACAGATGAATGGAAAATGGTCATCAGTATTCCCTTGAACAGTGGTTACAGCTCTGCTGTTGGAGGTGGATTCCACTGGTTTCACTCTATGGGTTCTATCACTGAGTCAGTTAGCAACGCATCTAATGATATCAGGGTTGATACCTAGCTGGGTGACTTTGTCAATGATGCCTGAGTGGGGGATAGTGTCAAACACCTTGGCTACATCTAGGTAGACTGTATGCACAGATTTCCCTCATCCAGGTCCTTGGTGACTTTCTCGATGAAGTCCACACTGTTTCACAGGCATTATTTCCCTTTGATAAATCAAAACTGAGTAGGGGCAGCTGTTTGGAGCTTACCTGTATCTTTGCTGATAAGGTCCGTGATGATTACTCCATGGCCCTTTAAATAAAGCTAGTCAAGTTAATGGCGCTATATTTCCCAGAGCAGTGGAAACACCCCCTTTGTTCAAGGGAATAATGATGACCATTTTCCATTCATCTGTGACAAAGCCAGTGCTTAGACTACATTTGAAAGGAGTAGCCAATGGTGTTGTTAATTCCTGTTAAAAAACATGTAGGACACAGCCTGGGATGTTATCAGGTCCCATAGATGCTGTGTGTTTGGGCTTAGAGATGGCATGATGACTTGCTCTTTAGCGATACAAGGTGGTATGTATGTCATGGGGTAGATTTGGCGGGGACAGGGAGGTGAGGTATTCACAGACAGGTGAGCTATGTCCACAGGCTCAGTATATGTACTAGAAATAACTACCAGTTCAGCACAGATCTGGCCCTGTCCTTTTAGGTGACAGATATAACTAAATAACACTTTTTGGTTGGCCTTTGTGGAGGAAGCTAATTTGAAGTCATAGTTTGTTTGTAAGGACTTCACAAGAACTCTTCTTGGCATGTTTAAACTGAGTAGGGAGTATTTCCAGTTTAGGACTCTCTCCCTCTTAGTCTTAGACAGCTATTTTTTCCATTTATTGTTAAGCTTGTTAATGGCAGTTGTCTACCAGGCAACATTGCTCTTCCTTACAAAGCTTCTTTTGGTCCTATTAGGTACAGCCAAGTCAATACAGTTAAACAGGTGTTTGTATGACACATTGATGTAGACCTGCCCATAGTTGCCAATTCCATCTGGGGGAGGTGCAGTACAGCTATTTATACCATCCTGTAAGAGGTAATTATGTGATTTGGAGAAGTATTTTAGCTTATTTGATGGTTGGTGGGATGGCTATGTGATACTTAGTTTACATGTGACTGACTTGTGGTCAGATCTCACTAGGTAAGACCTCATAGTCGGGGTGCTAGAGTGGCATCCCATATTGGTAAGCACCAGATCCAGAATGCTGGCACCCCTTGTGGGGGTTTCAATCAGCAGGTCCAGTGCACTGGGGTGAATGAAGCCAAGGATCCTTTGGGCATGTGAGTTACATGACAAGAAATTTACCTGGTCACTGGATGGGTATTTAAAGTCAGCCAAGGTCAGGTTGTTTGGATGTATGTTGATAGACTCAATTGAACCAAATAGGCAGAGTGGTTGTCCTGATTCAGGGAGGGGGTCATGTAGCTAGCAATGACTTGAATAGGTGTCCTACCAACAGTGAATTCCACCTGACATATCCCCAGGGAATCCTACTATGTAATCAATCTGAATTTGTATTTATCTGTAATGACTATAGAAACACTGACTTCTTACATTTTCATGCTTTCAGTTTTAATTGTACATATCCCCTTCCTTTTTCATACATCCACAATGTATGCTTAGCACATTTATGTATGTGATCTAACATTTTTAGGGGTATTATGTCCATATTTGTGGACTTTTACATCTCCTTCTATCTGTGTAGACTCCTGTATGTGAAAAATTTCTGTGTACATTACAAACATGGACACGGACTCTGCACAGATGCCTTTTGGCTTGTTGGATAATTCCACCTGGCTAATTTGCATTAGATTCAGCTATTTAAGTGGAAACTTGCATTGCATACGGAACTTTCCCTATCTCTGCTAAGTGAGGTTTACTGAATCTAAAAATGACCACACTTGTGTGTACATCGTGCCAAAAATAATTGAGAAGGCTTTATTAAATTCCTCCTTGCTATTTCAGTAGATTTACTTATTTATTTGTTTTGTTTTACATTTCCTAACTGGCTAAATGAACTGGCTTGAAAGCCACAAGCTGGGCCAAAGGGCAGCAAAGTAGCAGTAAATAAGTCCTTTAGATACTGGATATAAAAGAATTCAGCAGCAATAATATAAAGCATAGTCAAATAAAAGAAAGATATATACAGCAAATTGATGCTCACAAATTAGAAATTCAGCAGAAGAAACAGTGATACACAAGCGCTAGTTTATCAAATAGCAAACAAATGCATCCATCCATCCTCAACCCCTTTTTCCTATTTTGCACATGGGGTTGTGGAGTCACTTCAACATACAAAGTTTTATTTAGCATAGGTAATCATCAGTAAAACAGCTACCACAATCATAGCAGAACAGATATAAGTTATTCAGTAAGTTAATTATCAGCAGAAGTGCTATCAGCAGCAAAATTACAAACTACAAATTCACAAAAATATCTAGTCATGCTAGTCTATGAACAATCAGTCCTAGTTTGTAGAAGAAAAGTGCCAAGTCAAGTGAGAAGTGAAGCTGCACTTGTTAAAGAGGCTTAATGCATATATTTAAGTACTTGTTAAATGACTATTGAAAAAAAGCTTGGGAAGAAAACTGTGTTTTAGAGGTCATTTTGGATGGACTAAGGAGGCAACTATGTTTTAGAAGAGTTAACAGATTTACGGTTAATGAACTGAGGAGGCAGCTGACTATGCTAAGTTAGAAGAGATAATGCAAACAATCTGAAAGGGTCAAAAGGTACATTTCCACTGAAAAATGAAAAACTAATGCAGTTAAAGTATCATAGGTATGTACTAGGCTAGCTGCCCTTTTCAGACATTTTTATCCTAGCCATTTTCCCTTTTAGTTTTTGAATTAACCTATCACATTTGGTGTTAGATTGGTATTGCACATCTCATTTTCAACAATCGTATATTACGCCTAGTAAGAATAATTGGAATCATACCATAGGTAGAGGGAACACATGCATGGGATAAAGTATTTAGGAGCTATATCTACCCATTTGTAGTGCAGGGGGGCAATCCTGGGTAAACTTTCTGTTTCCCATCCATAGATTCATTGCACTTGAATATGGAAAGGGATGAGCTTTGTTTTACATAGATGGGGAGTCTGTTCGAGAGCACTGGTATCTTCTGCGGGATACAGCTATCCCTACAAACCATTCTGTTGATGTTCTGGATAAATTATAAGTAAGAATAGATCCGACTGAGGAAGAAGTCAATTTCACATAGCAGGTGCACATTTAAAAAAGACATTTTCTGTAAGAGAGGTGAAAAAGGTGGGTCTTGTTAAGAAACAAAGGGGCACATTAGGTTTGAGATTCGAGTAGACAGAATGAGCTTGTGGTGTGAAGTTTGTGAGCTAAGTAAGGATAGAATGTCAAAACAAGGAACAGCGTGACTACCATGGTCTGCAGCATATACTTTAATTAAAACAAGTACAAAAATATCAGAGATAAGCACTTCCGAGTTAAAACATTATTCAGATCAATTAAAAAATACATCATTTGTTTCTTTTTAAATGTAATAGTAACCAGTCATTAACAAAAAACCTTATTAATATTAAACACTTCAAATGTACGTCAATTATATGCAATTGTCCATTGGTCATTCAATATATTATGAGACAATCAATGGAAATCTATACCTCACCTGAACCAATCAGGAGAATAATGTAAGTGCATTATAACTGGGCTTAGTAAAAAAACTGAACCAATCAATGTGTAAAAAAATCTTTTCCAACCAACAAAGGGCTATATTAGTGTCCATTTATGATAGGTCACTGGAAGTATTCAAATTCTTAAAATATTATTGGTCTTATAGAACATCACAAGCAAATCCAAAGCTAGTTCTACAGATAAGTAACCAATAAAGGATAAAAGTATGTAAACAATGTGAACAGGAACCATATGCCGATGTAGTAACCTGCAAAGCCAGGTTATTGTTGTGTTTCTCCAAAAGGGGCATTATAATATGAAAAGCTATAGCAGTTATGAGAGTCTGTACATAGGTCTTAGTACACATCTCCATTCTACGCTCTGTGGTCATATAATATAAAAAAAACTATAGCAGTTATGAGAATATGTACATAACTCTTAGTACACATCTCCATACTATGCTCCGTGGTCATATAATATCAAAAAGTATAGCAGTTATGAGTGCATATCAGGTATGTAACTCAGGCAGATTAATGACTCATTGTATGATCTATTGATGTGTCGCCAGATTACTAAGGATATGTATGAATTTTTTTGCAATGACTATCCTCAAACCCCAGTCATTAGAGGGTTACCAAAGCTGCATAAGGGTGTTTTTCCCCCTCCCCTTCGACCCATAGTTTCTGGCAGCAAATGGGCGACTGAGAATATTTCCATCTATCTAGAAAAGCTGTTGAGACCTCTAGTCAATGAGATATCTACTATTTTAAAAGATACTTATCAGCTTTTGGATTTTCTTGATAGCTTGAATATAGAATTGTGTAGAGGGAAACACCTTTTGGCGACCATGGATGTTCAAAATTTATTTACATCCATCCCGAATGACAAGGGCATCGAAGCTATAAGGAAATTGCTCCAAATATTTCCTTGTATAGGTCGTCACAAGGAAATTTTGATTTGTCAACTACTTGACTTGGTATTATCACATAATGTGTTTTCTTTTAGGGGTTTCATATTTTTGCAAACATCAGGGGTGGCCATGGGAACACCCTGTGCAAACACGTACGCAAATCTTGTGGTATACCAATGGGAGAGAGAGTTCCTTTTTAAACATGATTGGTTTAATAAAGTCTTGGTGTATAGGCGTTTTGTAGATGATGTCCTTGTTGTTTGGGATGGTACTTTATCTGAATTTAGATCCTTCATAAGTTATTTAGAAACTACCACTACGTATCTTAGGTTTACTGTTGAAACGTCATATAACACAGTGAATTTTCTTGATGTAACTTTGAGCATCAGAGAGGGTAGAATGGTATCTACCCTACATAGAAAGACATGCTGGAAAAACGCTATTCTGTGCTATGACAGCATGCACCCTCGCCATGTGTTTCGAGGGATAGTCAAGAGTCAATTTGTAAGACTATCGAAATTATGTAAGAGCCACGTAGATCTGCTAATAGAAGCAGACAAGATGGAGAGAATATTTGTAGATAGGGGTTATAATATTAATATGGTGAGACATATTAGAACTCAGGTTATACAGGATGACTTAATTTCTAAAGGGATGGTTAGTAATAATAGTCGTACTGCTGCTAGTGACTCTTATTTTAATAGAGCTACCTGTGATAGGATCAAGTTTATTACTACTTATACCAATGATAATACAGCCATTAGGGAGATTATTATTAGGAATTGGAGAGTGTTAACCACTGATGAGAAGACAGCTGCATTAGTAGGTCCTAATCCAGGCTTTGTATATAGGAACAACAAAAGCCTGAAGAGAATACTTTGTGTAGACCCTAGGAATAATGATTCTATGGGCGTTGGGACATCACATTTATTGGGCACTTACCCATGTAAACGTTGTAGCTATTGTAGGTATATTTCAAAAGAACAGGATTTTTTACATCCTGTTTTGAATTATCGTTTTACCTCCAGGTTTTATGCCTCATGTGAAACAACAGGGGTAATATATTTAGCTACTTGTCAACTATGTTCTGCGTTTTATGTTGGGTTAACCAAAAAGAAGCTCAAGCAAAGGATTTATAATCACATCTATGATATTAGATCTAATAATGAGCTTAATGCGTTGGCTAAACATATCATTATGAACAGCGGACATGATTTTGTATTTAGAGTGTTACAAATTGTTAATCATAGTACAAGAGGGGGTGACTATGTGAACTATTTAGAACAAAAGGAATTGGAATGGATCTTTAAATTGAGAGCTCATTATCCACCTGGGCTGAATGCCTATGTTTCTCTTAGATCTTTTCTAATATCACATATATGAGTATAACATTGAGGTTACGTTGATTTTTTTATTAATGAGGTTTTTGAATTCATTTTATATATTTTTCATAATTTTTGATAGCTTTATTTATTTATTTATTTATTCATTTATTCATGAATTAATTAATGCATGTTTTACAATTATATTTGTTTCTAGATTTTTGTATTGACACTACAGTGCTTATATACTTGAATAATATCTATGCATCTTTATATATTTACATAGATATTTTTATAGGATTGTTTCACTTTAACATAGTATAATATTAGAGTTACTTA